>NC_056534.1:31974721-32279751 GCF_910596095.1 Thunnus maccoyii
GCATATTTTGGATCGGATTCGGGCTTGAATATGTATAGATGTATTTGAGATGTTTACACTTTGAGTATAGAAGGAGAAACTATTGTTTGTTTACGTAGTCTCTTCGGCAGACTTCCAGACGCTATCCAATCAGAACAGAGTAGGCTCATCGGGAGGGGAGCCTTAAAGAGACAGGAGCTACAACGACTTGTTTCAGACAGAGGGAGCTTTTCATTATGCTAACGTGTCTCCTCACTTCCCTCACTTGCGTCTCTTTCTTGCATCTGAGCTCCTCCTTGCGAGGATGTGAGAGAGAGACGTGAGGACAGAGAAATTTAATTCATCAAAAAGGACGTCCTCCCACATGAGGAGACGACAACTAGCTACTCCTGACCCACAGCACCTCAACTGTCAAATATGCCGAGGTCAACTATCAATATGTAGTAGTTATTAAGTAAGTTTAAACTTTAAAGTTTAAACTTTAAAGTTAAAGTTTAAACTTTAAAGTTTAAACTTAGAATTCGTTAATACAATTAATTAACACTTTACACTGTTACATAATAATTTCTACAAATTGTGATAGCTGAGAGGAAAACACCTGATAACGGCTCCAATGTTTTGTCATTTGATTATAGATCTATAGCAGCGTATGGCTGTCAAAGAATAAGACACAAATAGACAATTTAAACCTGTTAATTACTGAAAGAACAAAACCGACATAAATGAGCAATAAAAACAGCTGTAGCCTGCAGAATATATTTAAATGAAATATTTAGCTTGTGACAGTCTGACATCCTCTTCAGACTCAGGATGATTTTGTAGGAGACATGCAGCTGTGTGACATCATATTTCCTGAAGGAGCTGAGATGTACCTGAAATGGAAAAGAAGAAAGGAGAAGCTTTTTGGCTTATGAAGAAAAATAATAAAGTTACAAGAGTGTTTTTTTGTGATTGATTCATGATATCCTTTGTATATTCAATTGAATATTATATATTTAAACAGCTGTGTGTCATGCCTCTTTTATATGTCACAGGCGCCAAAAAGACTTCCGCAAAGGATACACCTGTGCATCCTCACTCATAGCTCCTCCGGCAAGCCTCCTCTCTCCTCCAGATGCATTTTAGGAATAGAGACATCCTTAAACATGATGTGCTGGGATTGATTTCTAGGTCACGGGCAGGAGGACAGAGGAGAGAGGAGACGAGGAGGCACAAAATAGAGAAATGAGAAGAGCCCATTGGGTGCTTTTCATTACGCTAACGTGTCTCCTCGTTTCCCTCACTCGCATCTCTTCCTCACGCCTCAGCTCCCCCCAGTGAGGATGAGAAGACCCCACTTCTAAGAGGGAGACACAGAAAAGCCAGATTGGACTTTGCCAAACTGCATGTTCACAAGCCACAGTCCCTCTGGGAGAATGTGCTTTGGACAGATGAAAATAATTTAGAACTTTTTGGTAAATCCATAGACTGTATAAAAATATATATACAAATAATACAAATACTGGGCTCTCTGCATATCCCTACTATCAAGGCATTTTGGAGCGAAACATACAGCCCAGTGTCGGAAAGCTGTGTCTTAATTGCAGGACATGGGTCTTCCAGCAGGATAATGACCCCAAACATCATCAAAAAGCACCCAAGAGTGGATAAAAAGAAAATGTTGGACCGTTCTGAAGTGGCCTGCTATGAGTCCTGATCTGAATCCCATTGAACATCTGTGTAAAGAGCTAAACTTGTTGTTGGGAGGTGCAGGAAATTTGTTTTAAATCACAATTTTTTTCTGAGGGAAGACCCCCACATCCCCCCACCAATAATGTATTTTTCCAAGCTTGCCCCCCATTTTAAAAAATAACTAGGCACCCATAGTGAGGAGTATAGATCTTTCTTACACTATGTTTTGAAGAAAATATGTGTAATATCTGGAGTGTATATCAAAAATGCTGTCCAATAAATACAAGCAGCACCACAGTTCCTAAAAGCACAGAGCTTCTAGCATGGCTGCAGACTTGTCATGAAATATATTGTAAATTTTCCTTTAGGAGGGCAATCACAAATTCATGAATCTTTGCTGAAGCCAAATTTGGACTCAAACCTTCAGTGTGGAACTTTTACATATAAATGAACGTCCGTTTCATTCAAGCCCTTGCCAAAATGACTTCACCCAATGCTGATTCAGCCTATCACCACCAGATAAATCTCTCTGTATTTCACAGTGCACATCATTTTTAAATCTCATGTCGGTCACAACATTCCCACGTTGGCCGTTTGGCTGTCTAATGTGCAATGTTATTGGACCGAATGGATCCCATAAAATCTTTTATATTGTGGATATTTAGGATACTAGAAATAGGCCTACGTTCTTTATCAAACAATGCTGGATATATTTCAAAGAAATGGACGCTTACCTTTGTGACATGGGAGGCATAAACTGGCTAGGCTATAGTGAACTATGTTTTTTTTCTAAAACATTACTGGACTTGAATGAAAACAAGAGTTTTTGAACTGCCCCCTATATGGTTCTAGACTTTACATTAAGATTTTGACCTGTTGTTCAGCAGACAAAAGAATACAAAGAAGAAGAAAGGGATACCTCAGGGGAGCGTAAGGAGTCCTATACTTTTCTCTATCATGCTAAATGATTTTTGAAAATGTATCACCAGATATGGGTACATTGTTATTTGCAGATGACAGTGCTTTGTAGAAGAGAAAGAAACAGTAAGAAGGAATAAATCAAGTTCAAATGTGGGTGAAGAAATGAGGATTCATGTTTTCAGTTGAAAAACAAAAGTAATCATCTGAAACTGTATGAAAATAATTTAGAGACAGTTGAGACATTTTGGTCCTTTGGGGTATATTCTGACTCTAGGTTATCCTTGAGAGAACACATGAAAGAAGAACATCCTTTATATACATATATATATATATATATATATATATATATATATATAATTAGATCAATGTTAAATCATGGGATTGTAGTTTATAGATACATATCAAAAACTGTACTTGGAGGGTTAGATGTGATCTGGGATCAGTAAGAACATCACCTGTGTTTGCCCTACAAGTTGAGACAGGAGAAATGCCACTTTGGTTACACAGAAAACAACTTCTATTGGATGAGTTTAAGAGGTCATGGAGATCGTCACCCAACCAAAAAAGTGACACAGACCTGCTGGAAAAGGGAGAGAACAACAAAGCCAAAGTTTGGCTGGACAGCAGATGCAGCAGAAAGGGACTTTGGAGTGTATGAAAAGGAGTTTTGTCCAACTGGGATATGGCCTATAATCTCTGTGTGGTTACTTGCAACTCTGTTGGTAGATTTGGAATTCCTACAAGAAATAAAAGTGCAGATTTAGTGTGAGTTAGTTCTGCAGTTACAGTATAAGAAATGTAAATATACACACCATGTGCAGCTTTTTACTGATGGATCGAAGGCTCCAACAGAAAATCATAGCAAAAGGGCAGAAAATACATCAAGATTGGCAACAACACACGGATAGAAGTTAAGCAGAAGACATTGATGAGTATGGTGGAAATGGACAAGGCAAAAGATGTTTGGTCAGCCTCCAAAAATGGGGACTGGTGGGAAAAATCTGACAAACTGAATGTAATACAAAAATTCGAACAGACATCTGAAGAACATGGAATTAGTACAGTGCAATACAATATTAGTATATATAATAAAAGAATACAATAGTAGTAAATTGTTTTAAAAAATAAATTCCCTTCTAAATGTGTCTTTTAAGTATGAGAGAGGGATTACATAAAATAGCCTACAATAGGGAGTCAAGTCGTATTAGTGATTTTTTACTATTAATATTAGAATCATCATCATCAGCCAAGTGTGTTTACACATATAAGGAAGCTCTCAACAACACAGCAATCCTCAGAAATATACAATATGAATGACTATATACAGGTGAAACTATTTCTATGGACTGTAAAGAGGATACAAATAGAGCAAAGTAGTGAATAATGCAAGGAGTGCTGAGATAAATATTAAATGGTAAAAAAAGACATGTCACTTTACACATAGTAGGTGGTTATGTTCAGTATATATAGCCTGTTCAAATATACAGCAATGAGTGATGTGTAATATAATAATGTAATATGTAATAATAAATGCAATATATCTCATATCTTTGCGGATAATTTGTTTTTAAATGCTTCAAAAACCAGAGATTATAAAAATCTACATATCTGTGAATAATATTTTGTCTGCAGAGTCATATTGTTAACGTGATTTTCAACCTGTTCGTCCTGCATAAAGTAACTGTAGGAGTTAACTAACTCCAGGAGATGGCAGTAATGCAACAACAAGGCTGCACCAGCTGCTTAAAACTTAAAGAAGAAGAAGAAAAGTGACGTACTTCCTCCTTCAGTCGCGCCGCCGCCAGGTCGTGTTGGTGCTATTGGATAATAAATTAGTCAAACTTTAACTTACATTAGTGAAGACCGCGACGGCGAGGTGCTGATAGAGTCGTTACACTTGGTGAGAGATAAGTTCGTTTTCCAGTGTGAGGTGCCTCCGAAGATACCGCTATGGCCAAGGTACAAGTGTTGAATGTCGCTGTGCTGGACAACCCAAGCCCATTTGGAAACCCTTTTCAGTTTGAAATAACGTTTGAATGCATGGAGGACTTGCCAGAAGGTGGGTATTGTTTCCAGCTTTGTGATAGCTATTGAATAACTGTTACCACCTCTCTATTGTGGCATTGGTAAGTTAACTCACGCACTGCGAGTGGACAGGGTGCATCGTAACTCGTCGATAGTGACGTTGTTTTTTCAATTACATGCCAGTATTTGCGGGTTAACGACATTTCATTTCGACAAGTTGTTAAAAATTGGCGCTGGCGCGTTTATGCTCAGAGCCCCGCCTCCTGTGCGCTCTGATTGGGTCAGGGACGTTCTGCGGAGTTTTCCTCCAAAGAGTCGATTGGTTGCTGACGCTTTGTTACTGTAGCGACAAGCTCAAAGATTTGCCGCGAACCGCCAGAAGAGACAACAGTCAGTTTAGCTTTAGTGACATTAACTGTGTGCCTGTATGCGTTGTACATGTTAAGTGCCATCAGCTTGGTGCAACTAAATAGATTGTAGGTGATTCTGAGGGGGAAACGACACATTTTTGTTTGTTTTGGTGGTTCAAGGCAATAAAATAAAACCAAAGTGTCTAGAGATGCTTTGATGACATAATATTAGTATTAACTCGTAAGCTTTAAGAAGAAAATATGACAGACCCAAATTGCCAACAAAATAATTATCAATTAGTGTCAACCCGTAAAATGTGCATATTTGTGTAGTAATCGGCCAAAATATAAGTGGGGAAATCCAGAGTAACAGAACACCAATTAGCTTTTTCCATTTTGTAAGCACTCCAAATTAAATTCTAGTCACCTCATTTGTTTTATTGGTGATAGCAGAGGCCTCAACAACAGATACTTCAATATCTAGGCAAAAAAAACCCTGAAACAATCTGCATGGCTGGATAACATTTAGAGATGCACCGATGCAACTTTTGTCTTGATACCAATTCCAATACCTGAACACAGAGTATCTGCTAATACAGATTCCCAATCCAATGCTAGTTATCTTTTTAATTAATTCATTCATTGCAAATTTTAAATCTGGAAACTTGACTGTGTGGAATTCACATGTAAGGTAACATGAGGCCAGATATTGTTGGGGCACTAAAACCAAGATTGGCAGCCCACTGTGACTTCATCAAATTAAAGTTTTAACAGAAACACAAAATTTTATAGAGACATTTACAAAGAAACTGTATTTAATGTTAATCCATCATGTTTTCCCAACACCCAGTCGGCTTAATAAGGCCAGTACATCCTTAGTACATTAGAGGTACGTGGTAAAAGCAACAAATGTGTTAAACTGTTGCAGTAAAGCATGATTGGGGTTGAAGATGTCGCAGTGTGCAAATCAGACACAAATGAAGAGTAGCAAAAAAAACAATTAAACCACAGAACTCAAAAGGTTTTAACTGTCCACAGCAAGTACAACATCTTCAGTAATTTTACAATGATTAAACAGTGGACTGATCAAATGATGGAATGATTCTCTCCTTACATCTCGGTGCATTAGAGTAACTTTGATTTTGGATGATTCTGTTATGCACAGAGGTCTGAGAGAAGAATCAAGCATTGGAAATAAAAGTTAATCTGTGTATAAAAAGCTGCAGGATATCTCCAAGCACAGCATCTCGAGATGGAGCTGATGCCCATGCGTTAATATTATTACCTTTGTGTAACTCATTCATCACAATACTGAACTACACCTTTCAAGTATTTCACCAAGTCTCACTATTGCCTTGTATGTGCTCAGATCTGGAGTGGAAGATCATCTATGTGGGTTCAGCTGAGAGCGAGGAATACGACCAGGTTCTGGACTCGGTTCTAGTTGGCCCGGTACCGGCTGGCAGACACATGTTTGTGTTTCAAGTGAGTTCACTGTGGTCACGTTACAAAATACACATGGACATGAGAACTAGGGATGCATGATATATCAGAGGCTGATACATTATTGGCTGAGAAGTAAGAAAATGAAATTTTGTTATTGTTCCAATAATGACATTTCAGCTGATAATTTCTTCCTATAATACACAGCCTTGGCTGTGACTAGAGAGGCCACTTGAGACCTGCTTCTGAAATGGGGTTTTTGGCTCTTGAATGCTAATTGTATGTAACAGTTGAGCTTAATTACCAGCAGACTTACCCTTGGGAGTCTAAGGGCTTTAGTTAACAATTATTCACTGCATTTATTTTAAGGGTTGACAATTACCCCCTTTCCACCAACTGGAACTTAGTACTGGTGCTAGTTCACAGTTGGTTCAACTTGTGAACCCTCTAAGAACCGGCTTGCTTTTCCACAGGCGAGTGCCAAATTGTCACGTAACTCTACACGCCTCTGGTTTCCTAGCAATGTGAAAGCCAACTTCAAGCACTCCGACATAGTAGGTGGCGGTAATGCAACATAATGCTGGTTGCCACCCGCCATTTTAAGAAAAAAAAAGAAAAGAAAAGACCTTGCCATTACCAGCAGACTGATCACACTGAAGTATACTCAAGCAAGACATGACTGTATCATATGACTGACAGCTGTCTCACCCTGTATTTGTTGAGCCATCTGATTCTGTGACCTGCAGTGTTGGAAGAAGTACTCAGACCCTTTACTTAAGTAAAAGTAGCCTATCAATACCACAATGTAAAAATACTTAATTATAAGTAAAAATCCCGCATTTAAAATCATAGAAGTGTTACTAGCTCAATTTACTTAAAGTACTAAAGTAAAAGTCCAAATTTTGCAGAAAATTAGGCTGTGACTGATATATATTGTGTGTGTGTGTGTGTGTGTGTATATACATATATCCCAGTGGCAGCTGGTGACCCAAAAAATTGGGGAGGACAGGAGGAAAACCAACATGGAATCTTACAACAAACTGCATCAAACTATATCATTGTCCCACCTGATGAAATCCGAGGGTTGGGGGGCAATTTTATATGCCAATAAAACAATTTGCTTGAGTGGTGAAAAGGCTGCTTCTTTAAAGACATTTAGCATATACATAATGTCTCTAAACAAAGAAGTGCTCATTTTAGCCACGGAGTGGTTCAAATGTGTCATTTTAACAACAAAGTGAAATTCAAATTTATAGTATTGTTCTATTGTGACAACAAATTCATGTTCTCATCAAAAACAGACAACATATCACATGATTTACACGTGTTTCCTATGTATTTTCTTAGCATACAGAAATATATAAAGTAGCACAAAGCTTATAATGTGATACAGGTTCAGATTAGTGCTGAATACTAGAAAGGTTGAACACTAAACACATTCACAGATCTAAAAGTGTAGGTTCACATCAGAAAGTATTAAGTCATGTATCAAATACATGACTTACACACTCTTATCTATATGCACCACCTACAAAATATAGTCTACAAAGCTGACATGTTAACACTAGGGGTGTTAACATGAACACAAAACTCACGGTTTGGATCGTATCATGGATTTGAGTCACGGATCAGATCATTATTAGGATCAGCGAAAAAAAAGGGAGGAGACAAATAAAACTTTGTTTTCCATTTATTCTGTAACACACTTACAGCCAGAAACAGCAAGGGACTTTTGCCCATGGTCTTTAATGAAAACAACATTTAAGATGTCCAATGTTTAAATAAAATATATAAAATATTCAATGCTCAGTTATTGCAATATGAGGCATGAAACCTTCCTCTTTTAAACAGTGAATGAAACAGCCTCTGTCCACATCATCAAAACTTGATGATAACAAACATTCACCGCTAACGTCAGTTAGCAGCTAGATGCTAATTAGCTGCTCAGCTGCAGCACATTAAACAGCAGGTAAACATAACTCAAATGTCACATCGGACCTGTTAGATGCTGGTTTGATCATTGATCTTCAAAATCCCTGTTAGCGACACGCTGTCTGCCCATGACTTGTACTTAAAGCAGTTTGTTTACTTTGTCTTAAATGAGACATTAAATTTTGCAATTAATCCGCAGTTCATATGCCTGCTGAACCGTGGGACCACGGATATGGTGCCGAATCCGTACGGATCACGGATTAACTACGATCTGTTACACCACTAGTTAACACTTGTTATTCTAGTTACTTTTTGCTTATTACTCAATATACGGCTCAGCTTAAAAACGAACTAAAGAAACTGTCAGAAGCAAGCAGCCAGACCTCCTGCACTCTCATTCACTAATCACACATCAACATCAACAGGTGACTGAACAACCACTCAATTAAAAACGAATGAATGAGTGAGTCCAGACAGCTCACTGTGACTTCAACAAGCAAACTAACGTTACCCACAACACATTATATGATCTCTGCTGCATTCTTGTTAAGGAGATAAAAAAACACAAAAAAGTCACACAGAGACATTTTACCATCAGAGATGAAATTAGAGACAGAGAGAGAGAAGCTGTATCTGACTCACATTATCTGACGTCTTCTTCTTCGTCTTCTGGAGGACAGCAGGCACCCGTCCTCCTCTGCCCCCCACTCCACCTCTACCAATTGCACCTCCGCCCCAACCACTTCACACATTTCCCTCTCTCCTCCCGCCCTGCAGGTGTCGCTGTTGAAGCATTTAAAACAGAATTTCAGTAATGGATTCTTTCCAAAGAAGTGAGAAAAAATACTTTATAAATAATACTGAGATTTGTAATGGTTTATTTCAACCAAATATTCTTTTTTATATTTTGATCTCCCTTTTGCCTCTCAAAAAAATAGAGGAGGATCAACCTCCTCTGCCTCTATGGACCAGCCTCCACTGATATATACACACATTAACAGCTTTTAGCCTGGCTCAAAATCTCTGCCACAATGGCAGACATTTTGAGTTTTGGTTTCAGTTGGTCATGATAATCCCACCCCCAGCCCCTGACGTAAGCAGTTCTTTCTTCTAGACCAGTAAAGTGTTGGTGCCACTCTGGAACCATTTTCCCTGGCCGAGAGCCAGCTCTTTGGTTGTCAATATGCTAAGAACTGGTTCAAGATTAGGCACCAGCTCCAAACCAGCCTTGGTTGAAAAGGGTTAAATGAGGGCATAAGGTCTGATGTTAATTAGTCTACATATTAACAAGATTAACTACACTACTAATCTTACACACAAGTTTACAATAAATAAATAAATACATTCTTTATTGTAGGGGTAGTGAAGGCTCTCAACACTGGTATAGTATCAGAAAAATAAACTTGTAAATCTCTCCCCTTAGGCTGATGCTCCTAACACAGGGCTGATTCCAGAGAGTGATGCTGTAGGAGTGACTGTGGTCCTCATAACCTGCACCTACCGTGGACAGGAATTCATCCGCATCGGTTACTATGTCAACAATGAATACACGGACCCTGAACTACGGGAAAACCCGCCTCTCAAACCAGACTACACTCAGGTAACACCGATACACACACTCAGAGATAAGAGTCACTGATTTTTGTCACGCTGGAAGCTCAGGGGAACTTCTCCAAGCAATCTGCACTTACTGGACTGACATGTTAAACAGATCTCATAGCCTGTTTTTGATGTTTTAAAAAAAAAAAAAAAAAAAATACAGCAGATAGCATAAACATACAGTATGTTGCAATACATGGACCATGCCAGTAAAGTCTATTGAAATATACTTTTGTACTGCCCTCTGGTGCTCTGAAATTGAAGTTACATGCAACTCTGATATTGTCTTCATTTGAAGAAAATATAATGTCAACACTTCAGAGTTCATATATTGTTTAGTGTCTTTATTTAATTTTTTGCCCTTGCAATACAAAGGCTTGTAGTTGTGTGTTTGCTCTTTGGTTTAAAGGAAGTATCAGTTCAGGCACCATTCAGGCACAACTAATATTGTTTTAAAAGTAGAATTTTAGCACTGGTATTATCCAAATCAAAACAATATATTAATCCATATAAGGATGCTTCCTAGTAACATTATTGTTAAAGTTAATATTTTCTGTATTATCACATTTACAGTTTTAATCTTTCTATCAATCCTATTCAAAACTGACTGATACAAATGTTGTATCATTTGTTGAGAAACAGTTGTCTGACTCAAGGTGTAAAGATTCATACTGAAGCTTAAACAATAATAAAATGTTTACATTATTGTATAGGACAATTAAAAGCTTAGTCAGCATAGTCAATTAATTGATCGATTGACAGTGTTAATCTATGTAATCTATTAGGGCTGGGCGATATGACCAAACTATCATATCCCGATAACGATACCTATCCCGATATAGCACATTTTAAGTCGATGAATAAATAGTTGGTCCGTCCCCTCCATCTCCCCCCGCCGTGTGTGTGCTTTTACATAGCATGCAGGTGTTCCAGATTCAGAGGCGTGAGGTAGATCAGACTGATCAGAGCTGTAAACTCCGCCATGTTTGAGTACAAAGACGTTACTAGGACAAGGGGAGGACATTTCTCTTCGTTTGATAACATTAAAAGTTAAGTTAGACTTTTCTGTTGGCTTCCGCAAGACGAGAGAGAGAGAGAGCAGCTGTGGTCAAGTGAGCTAGAGAGTGAATGAAGAGAGGGAGCACTAGTAGTGAGAAAGCCGATGAATAAAATCAGAAAATGTTATTTTCTGATTGTTTCACAGCGGTTACGTCGTAAATCACAAACACACCTCCGCCCAACACTGCGGATGTACACTGCACCACCTGGTTTGGTCTGAATACGGGCCAACGGGCTATAGAGAGCAGAGGTGACTAGCGCAACCATAAATGACAACAAAACGCAGTAGAGAGACTCACACAGAGCTGAAATTAAAAGTGTGCACATAAATTTGGTAAATAACATAAATAAAGACAGTCTCTACTGTGTTTTGCTGTCATTTATAGTCGCCGTCTCGCTGCTTCTCTGCTCTTTCTCAGCGTGGGCGGGGCTGAGACCTCCACATGTGTGCAGCGCAGCAGAGACAGACAGCGGTGGAGAGTTAACGACAACTAAACTCATTATGTTACTGTAAGAGCAATAAAAGCTTTGCAAGTAAAAAGCCAAGAATGTTGATGTAATTGTAATAATTATTAATGGAATCCGCCCAAGAGATGGACAGACTCTAAATGACCACAAATATTGCCGTAAAGAGGGAGTTTTGAGTCACAACGATATAAACGATAGAGCAAAATATGAAACGATAGACATTTTTCTCTCGTCACACGATATATATATCGTCATATCGCACAGCCCTATAATCTATTTAGTTATTTATCAAGGAAAAAATACCAGACATTCACTAGTTCTAGTCTCTGAGATGAGAGGATTTTCTGCTTGTCTCTCTTTGTGTCTTTGTACTGTTGGTCAGACTAAATGAGCAGTTTGAAGAAGGCACCTTGTGATGGGCACTTTGTACTACTTTCTGTCATTTTAAAATACCTCTTTCAAAGGTTTTTATTATTATTATTAATATTATTACTTGTTAATATACCCACACAAACATATATTCACCCACAAACCAAGAAAGTTGCATGTGAAAATAATTTTACAAATAACTGAGGCATTGACGGTACACAATAATGGAATGAAGTGCCTCCACTTCAACTGATTGATCTAAAGTTAGAGACCCCATTCATCCCATTTTTTCATCCTGTTAGCTCCAGAGGAATATTTTGGCTTCCAACCCCCGCGTCACCCGCTTCCATATCAACTGGGAGGGCTCGGCAGACAAGATGGAGGACAGTGAAAACGTTGACCCGTCCCCCAACATCAGCGGCATGCTCCCTCCATCCTGTATACCAGGAAAGATGCCACCTCTTGGACTGATGCCAGACAACTCCATGGATTGCATGTAAGAATCATCAGATTAACATAATGGACAAGGAGCCCTTCTTATCTGTACACTTGCCCACACCACAAACACACAATTTGACAAGGAGGCCATGGATGTATCTACCTAACACGTGGACATTAACAGGAAGCACGGACGCTTATTTTTATACAGCATACGCAAAAGGGATGGATCTGGATTGTAACTTTTTTTCTCTCTTTGAACACACACGCAGATCTCTACAACCAACATTGCCTTATTTTACCGTATGTCTGTCTTGGATGATGTTAAAGCCGAGCCAGAGAAAGTCATCAGGGCGGGGCGATCTTTAGACAAGACCGCCATATCCTCACAGTCCTGAGACTTACAAGTCACACACATGCACTGATGTTAACCTGTTTGGGCACCCATACTGTGCTGTTCACCTTGTCCTCCTGAGCACAAATCAAAGCTCTGGACAGAATACACTGACCAGCAGAGTGCTCAGTGTTTCAGAGTAGGTGTAGCACTAGCTGCATATCGAAAAGCATTTCATTGTTCAGGAGGTTTGTCTCATGTGATGTAATTTGTCGCATTGGAAATACCTGTGGAAACAAATCTTCAGGGGCCTGTTCCTGTTATCTGGACAGCTTATTTAGTTTAAAACCTGATACTCCCACAAATCTGGAAGATTTGAATGACAGAAATCCGTTGGCAAATTTTTCCCATGGTTTATCAGTATAACTCGGTGAACATGCTTCTACGAACATGTACCAGTTCAGATAATGTTCTAAAAGATGTCTTCTGTAATTATGCACACAACATGTACGCAAAGGAGACGATGGAGAAATCAATGCCATGTCGCAGTCAAGTTGTTTTGATGATTGAGGCTCACTGTAAATAATGTTTTCCCAGCGCTTATTTTGCCTTTGAGATGACAAGGCATGTTTTCTTTTTGTACTTATTCTCTGCCTAAGTATTTGTTACAACAGTAATGGGTTTAATAAAGTTTGTTTTGTGAACATCGTGCTGCTTTCTGATAATCACCACATCTTATTTATGCAGCTGCTTTCCACCTTGACTAGTGAGGAAGGCAGAAAAGGAAGCACAGCAACAGCAGCGAGATTCAGCGTGCATGTGTGTCTGTCTTCCCCCTCCTCTCTGAGTCTTTTTTTTTTTTTTTTTTCCAATTTCATTCATAAAATGCAGCAGCATCACTCCACCATTTTCACTCTAGCCTCATGTTGCTAGGCAACTGCAGCACAAAAGGGAGGGGAACTGTCTGCTCTCACCCATTATATCTCTTAGTTGAAGGGACTAACTCCTCCATCCATCCATCTGTTACCTCTGTCTGCATTTCACATGTCTACACTGTTCAGAAAGACTGAATGAGTGTAACTAGAGTCTGCAGTCTGCAGCATGCATATTCATATATGGCATCACCTGCTCTCTAATAGCTGCCTGTCTATTGATTGATCATATGAGCACTACTCATATGATCAGTCAATCAAACTGCCAAACAGAACAAGCAATTGGGTGGCTTCCTGTTGGGTGGACAGAATAAATAATTTGCAGATGTAACCTTCTGCTCTGGGAAATTGTGATGGGCATTTTAATCTGTCACATTTTAAAGATTGTCAGTTATTTTAATAAGCAATGTTCAATGAAAACTAGTTAGTTGCAGCCCTAGACTGTTTTGAAAACCAGATGTGCCAGAGAAATTACAAGATTAGCATGTCAGGCAGCAACAATTGTTCAGTGTCTGTAATTTTCACAATGGACTGCAATGTAACATAAACATAAGACTTAATATCTAATAATGTGTAGCTCATACAGCTTTAGTAGTTTGTGAACCTTTACATAATACAGATGGTGGCTGAAGTGCCCTAATATGATAGGGTCAAACCCTGCAGTAGCTGTAGGCATACCCTATTTATAGCCTCAGTGTTTGTTCATGGACCTGGGATCATTTTTGAATCCAGATTTTTTATTTTTTTAATTTTTTTTTACCAACACAAACTCAAATTATTATTGAAATTAGGAAGATATTCAGATGCAAATCTGTGTGAAACTGTGACTTTTGAGGATCCTGCTGATAATAAGGGTCCCTTGGGCATCTGCCACATTCGCCCTGTAGGTAATACAGGTGTGGGAAGAGGGTGACAGGGGTCTGCTGGTGGCGGATTCTGGCTGCAGATGTCGCGGGTACTCAGGCAGTATGTGGCCCTGCGTGTTTTCATCCAACAACGATTGTAAAAATGTTATTTAAAATCAACTCTTCCCTTCTTTCACGACCGTCTGCTCAGATCTGTTCAGAAGTCCTGCCAGTCAGACCGCGCCGCGCGTGCGCTAAATTCTGACCAACATTTCTAAAAATAGCACGCGGTTGACGTCACTTTGCCAAACGTGTATCAGTCGCTTGGCGGCGGTTAGGAGGGGGGTCGTGGAGGGAGGGGGACGTTCCTGTCAACCGCTGTTGACAGCCAATGGACATCCTCGCATCCACCGAGGTTCTCACGGTTCAGCCACGCCGAGCCAATGGAGGAGAGAAGCCGGAGAAAGGAGGCGCGTACGTCGTCGGGAGAAAAATAATCGGTGACGTTCCCCTCGCCTGCTTTTTTGAGGGCGGCAGGACCCTGCCGTTGTTGATGGATTGCGAAGAGCCAATCAGAGCGCTCAGTGGGGCAGCACCGTAGATAAAGTGGCCAATCGGTAACCTGGCTCTGCCTGTCAATCAAGCCCGGTTCTTGACGAGCGGGGCGGGACACTCGCTCGGCTGTAGTTCCGTCATCTCGCTCCGTCTCCGAGGCTACGGGGGGCCAATGTTGATTTGGGCGAATTCCCGTCGTTGTCGGACCCCGCCGAGGTTTCATTTTTAAAAGCTGGGCTCGGTAACGCAAAGTGGCAGGCTTCCCGATTGGGAATATTGCATCCCCGCCCTCGGTATCGCTGTTTTTTTGGGGGGGGCTGGGGGAAAGGTGGGGAGCCGGGGGGGCCTCGCTCGGCGGGGGCTGCAAGGAGGGACAGGAGAAGACTGGATCCTCCGTGTTCAGGCCAACGGCGCCGAGCTCGGCCTGACAGTCCAGCGAAACCCCACAGCGACCGGGACAGCACAGCGACAGCACCCCGCGGATTTAAGCTCGATATCGGCCGCCGGTTGGTTGTTGAGGACCGTGCGGTGACTGTGACTCTCCCGTCTCGCCGCATCAGCAGCTGTCAGCCTATTAAACAGCAAGACCTCGGAGTTAACGTTGGGTACATCTGGATTTAGGAAATACGGTTCGGACCTAATCGAGCTTAGACCGGCTTGAGAGGGCTGCAGGGCGGCCGCAGAGCCACGGATCGCCCGCTGACAAGTTGTCATCATGGGCAACGCGCCCACGGCCAGGAAGGGCAGCGAGATGGAAAGCGGTGGGTACCGTCTCCAGCACACATCACTCCCGCAGCAGCACCTGCTCTGTTACAGCCTCTTGAAACCACCACAGACGTGTGATACAGTAGTTAATGTGCGCCTCACATCACATGCCATATACTGATCATTAGAGGCCTATTGGTGGGTCCAGCTTCCCAGTTCATTAAGATCCAGTCATGCGACCATGACTGGTCCTTGCTGTAACGAATGAGCTTGTGCCACACGGGCTCCCAAAAAATGAATGTCATCAATTCAAATTCAGAGGCACATTCACAAATAGATGTAAAAAGGGAATCTCTCTTTCAAAAGAGGCGCTGGAGTACCGCTCAGTTTTAGACATTGTATCACGGTATAAGCTGCAAGATTGCAAAGCAGCATTTGTAAGGCTGCTAGCATCTTGACATCTTGCAGTGAAATACTGGCGAGATCATAACAATATGTGTCAGATATTTCCCAAACACAAAAGGCCTGTTGCTCCACGGAAACTGTGTGTGGGTAGAGCCGAGTCTCATGTATGAGGGAACTATTTTGTTTGGTGGACCCATAAAAGGTCTGCAGGTCTGGCTGAGCTGTGCTGTCAAGTCCAATGCAAGGTTACTGTTATTCAGAAGGATGTAAAGTACAGAATATATATTATCTCTTGCTGCAGTGAGGCATAAAAAATGGGTGTGTGTGTTAGTATCTTATACTCAAGTCAGCCTGGACAGTACACACGTAGTATGAGAATGTGTGTGTGCAACAGAGCGATGCTGTTTCGTCAACAACCAAACTAAAAACAAGAGGAAAAGAGTGTTATGAGATATGGATAAAAAAAACTCTTCAACCAGGGAGCTGCTCAGTACAATAACAATAATGCGCTGTTTACTGTTCTCTAAGCAACTTTGATTGTGTACAGGTGTTTAAGTTGTCAGGTACCATGCCTGATTTCAGGCATAGAGCAGTTTTAAATTCATATAATACTTAATTCAATACATTGTACACATTTCCTCCTGGACAACTTTTAGGCTCACAGATCTTTGCCTGCTTTAATCCCTGCGTGTAGGTGAGTGTTTTGTGCCTTGCTTAAGGGCAGATAGTTGACAGTAGTTCTCCTTCCTCAATCAGCTTTTTCCCAGCCAGTCCTGGGATTAAAACCTTCAACCTGTTGGGAGAAATTAGGAAATATTTTAAGCCAAGCCATGTGCTTTATGCCTGTACTCCAAATGAACCAAGTTTAAAGGATTCTTTGTTTGGTTGATTTTAAGTTTTCTTCAGTTATTTTGGTTGAAAGGGGTACTTCAGGGATTAAGTATTGTACTTACATAAGATTTAGGGACTTGGAACAGACAGATTAAAAAAAGAAGGGTTAAAATCAAAAGCAGCAGAGGCAGAAATATCCTGACTTTTAATCCATGATATGAGTAAACATTCAAAAATGCTTGATCCTACAATGACCATAATGCAACTCAGTAGTGTCCTTTATTTATCATATGTTTCCTGAAGGTTAAATGCCCCCATCTTTCAAACACCTGTAGTTTGTCTTAAAGTCTTAAACCCAACATTTTCTAGACTTTAGAGAGCTCTCTCCAGAACTCCAGAACTATAGAAGACGTTATATAGCTGTTTTTAACAGCCTAGTAGTTCAGTCCATGATGATTAAACAGTCCTTTATCGATGAAGTGCCGCTTTAAGATCATTCTTGTCTTACTGTTTTTAATGCAGCATGTAAAGAAATTAGCTCTGTTGGTAATATTAGG
Source organism: Thunnus maccoyii (assembly GCF_910596095.1). Taxonomy (NCBI): domain Eukaryota; kingdom Metazoa; phylum Chordata; class Actinopteri; order Scombriformes; family Scombridae; genus Thunnus; species Thunnus maccoyii. The sequence continues at coordinate 31,992,140 of NC_056534.1, forward strand.
GCTCATTTTCCGGCTTACAGAAGTCGCCCTTAGGCTTGAAAAATGACAAACTGCACATCATCCCGCACTGACACATGATCCATGTCTGCTTATTTGGGGCATCTGTGTTAGTTGTGAGTAGTTCATTTTAAGGTGTATTGGACACAGCAAAGTTTAATTTCAAACAATTTGCTATAAAATGATTTGTCCAGGTGGGCTAAGGTGGATATGATGTAACTACCCATGTTTGAAACCAGCTGCGTATCTGATAGAGTCCAGAAATGATCAAAAAAGGGCAAATAATACATTTAATCAATATTCTTAAAAATAGAAGATACATGTAGATAGGATTAACTAGTCTATAATTCTTCTAAAAGCAGATTTGAGAAATTATAAGAGATTTTTTTCCACTTATTTCCTGGTTTCTTTCATTCTTTACACATACACACAACATACGGTTTTCTTTTGTAAACAGTTGTGTTTTGTCTTCCACAGTCAAGGAGTTCCTTGCTAAAGCCAAAGAGGACTTCCTCAAGAAGTGGGAGAGCCCCGCACAGGTTAGTGTGTGTTCGTCTAACACCGAAGAACTGTGATAAGACAGGTTTGTTGTATTTTGATCGGTTTTATTGTGTGTTAGCTTGCATTCAAATTTCACTCCTGTGTGAGCAAAGATGTGAAGTGATGTTTTCTCAAATTCAGTTTAAAATGATTTTCCTTCTGAGGAAGGATTGTAACAATTTAAAAATACCAGTCATCACAAGGTGAATCTCATTTCTTTAGATAATTTCGATACATTTGGATGGTTTAATAAATCAAGAGGGAAAAAAAAGTGTAAGGCTGGGCGATAATTCAGCATCATTGTTTGTAAATAGAGTTTTGTTTGTGCTGTTCATTGCACTAAATATTCATTTGTTTATTTTCCATGTAAACTTTTTTATACATTTGCAGATCATGTTGATAATATGCTGTATAACAATAACAGGAGAAAAAAAAAATCATCATCTGTCATCCAGCCTTAAAAATATGATGAAAAAGTTGGATGTTGTATGAGCTGCCATTAAAACAAAGCCATAAGAGCTCTTTTAGACACAACCTTTATCAATATTCTGTACATTATACATAATCTAATATCCTCCATTTATGAATATGTCCAAAAATAATACTTGATACTGATTGGCCAGAGGATGTACAATATTTTCAGATAAATGGATCGGCTCTGATATCACTGTTGTAAATGATTATTCAAGAGGCTGTTAGTAAGATGCAGCTTCTCTTACATGTTGTTTATGTGAAGTAAGGGTTATTTCAAGGTTGACACAAAGTTTCCATCTAAACAGTGTACATCACCAAAGTAATATTTTTTGGGTAAACTTTTTTGTAGATTGTCTAAGCCAAAATAGATTTTACAGGCTTGCAATATAGTATCAAATATGAATGGGATCGCTATCAATATTCTGTACAGTACATTTATATTATACTTAGTATGCACATATATGTATTGCAGACTATATACAGATATTATAAACCATGTATCATACGTCTCATGTACAGTATATGTACTCTGTGGTTACTGTACATCGTATGCACATAAACCGTAAACACGTGCTCACACATTTGCTGGCACGCAAAGACACAATAAATAATAATATAAAACGAATAGTAAACATAAACACAGGAAACATTAGAAAATAAAAAAGTTCACCTCCCACACCACAACCCTCACTGTCCCATTTTCACAGAACTCTTTTTGTTTTTGTCGATTCAGAACACTGCTTGCCTGGAGCAGTTTGAGAGGTTGAAAACCCTGGGCACGGGCTCGTTTGGCCGCGTTATGCTGGTGAGACACAGAGAAACGGGACAGCATTATGCCATGAAGATCCTCAACAAGCAGAAGGTCAGTCCGGGCCAGGGGTCAGGAGGGTCGCGGTGTTTCAATGTGTCTGTCATGTACCGACACTCTGTACCATTACGCTAAGTTAACGGTACAGTTATTGGTTCTACAGGATGGTCATAGAAAACACTGTAATATCACTGATTGAAAATTATACTTACAAGTATTGAGACATTTATGGACATTGGGGAAAAAAAGAACGCAGACACGAAAATACAGGTGCAAGCCTTTTTCTTTTCTTTTTTTTTTACCACTTTGAACCTGCTGATGCTGAAGCGGACATCGCTGAGAGTGGTAGAGCTGAAGTTGTCTTTGTTCAGATCACATCAAGGAGTCATTTTGGTACCCTATTTAGAATAAAACTGTGCCCACATGTCTTCCCTGCACATATCCCCTCTTATGACATAAAACTGACTGTCTGTGTATGTGTGCTGATGACTTCATTTGCTTTTTAAAGTATATTTATAATGCTGTATAGCCACATTGGGAGTTCTTTGTATTTATAATCACATTGTGACTTTGCTCCTCCTGAATGAAGACTGGGACAGGGCTTCATATCTGCTGTGTGAGAGCAGCTGATGTGATTGGTCATTTTTGATGCCACCTGTACGCTGTATCTCCTCTTGGCAATAGATTCATCCCGTTCCAGCACCTTTTCCAGTTTGTGCCCCTCTGTGCCATAATCACTGTACGCTTGTTTGTCTGAAAAACAAGTCGGTAAAACCAACATTAACTTATTGCTCGAATACGTTGTCTTGCAGAAGACCTACAGCTGGTATATCAAGTAACCATTAAAGCAGTAGTGTGCTAAATAAGTAGTGCTGGTTGAACATAACAAAAATAACCAAAAAAGATATAGATTCACTTCCACCTTACACTAAATACAATGTAATAAAATAAAAATGTAGAGCCTTTTCAATGACGTCAGAGGTATATGTTGGTATAAAAGAATAACTCTTTGATTAGGTTTCTTTGCTAACATTCACTGTGTCGATCTTGTAGAAGAAACAGAAAACACAGTTTTATGTCTTTATCTAGAAAAGTGAGGTCAGGGGCCGATGACTCGCAGATTTACCAGCTTCAACTTGTTTTAAAAAAAGCTGAGATTATGCTGCCCTAAAAAGCAAATGCTTCTTTTTGTTAAGACACTGATTTCACCACTTTTTTTTTTTTGACACATTATTTCGCTGTCTCCTTCTGTGCCTTTCAGGTGGTGAAGCTCAAGCAGATAGAGCACACTCTGAATGAGAAGAGGATTCTTCAGGCTGTCAGCTTTCCTTTTCTGGTGCGGTTAGAGTACTCGTTCAAGGTATGGAGAATTTTAGATTTTGTGTGTGTATTCAAACCTGTATGTGGCTGTATATTGATGATAAGTGACTGTATAGATTTCCCCGTCTGCTTATCAACTTCCCCTCTAGCCCTCATAGTAGCTTCTAAGTTGCTCTTTGTCTCTTCTTTACATGTTTTTAAAGCTGGTCTGTTGAAGAGGAAAAAAAAAAAAATCCCCAGCACACCCTGTTGTCTTATAGCTAGTTGAGAAGTTAGGCGCCTGCCTTTCATGAGTGTGTAGAAAAAGTGTACAGTTTGGCTAATTTGAGCTACATCATGAAAGATGAATTCAGGGTAGCTTTGTCCTGTAAAAAAAGTCAAATAAAATGCTTTAATAAGTAACACTTAAGGCACCAGTATCCTCTAAAACAGCTTCTGAAATTTCTGCTTCCACACCTTTCCAACTTCAGGATTGGGGGGGGAGAAAGGCATTAAATCATATTTGAGAAGCTAAAACCAGCAAATTGGCCGTATTGATAAAAATAAACGATTATTTGATGATCAAAACCGTTGCCAATCAGCTAATCGATTAATCAACTAACTGTTGCTAAATAAACCGTGAATCAACTCAACACGCCGTTTGTTTTTATAAAAGTCAACTGCCATCTCTTTAATCTTGTTAACAATAATCTGTCAATTTACTGATCTCATCCTTATTATCACTTCCACTATTATTGGCAAATAATCCCCTTAAGGGTAGTTCATCAGCAAATTCAGAGTGAAGCTAGCTTGTTCTGCCACGTGCCCGATGATCAACATTTTACACTCACGTCCCGGCTTTGTCAGAGGCTGTTAGTACCTGCACAGAGTAACCCAGCTGATGGCTACGCTCCAAATAAGGCCTTATTCGGGTTAAGCTGTTTACCGGTAGATGCACCTTGGATTCCCTGGGACGGAATATCCTTGATTCCTCAAATAAACCTATTAACAGAATATTCCTGTACACGTGCGTCGTCCGGCACACAGATCATAGCATCTAAAGAACATACGAATGTAGACCAGGTTTTGTATCAATAAATGTATAAGACACAGTTACAAGCACTTTTTGAGTTGGTCTTTTTTATGGTGATATATATGGATTCATTCATATTGACCCACAAAATGCTATTTCCATTTAATCCAGTTGTATGTGCGTGCCTGCAGGGTGTCAGTACATGAGTGTGTGTGTGAGTGTCACTAACAGGTCCTCTGTCTTCCTCAGGACAACACTAACCTCTACATGGTGATGGAATATGTACCAGGTGGAGAGATGTTCTCCCATCTACGGAGAATTGGCAGATTTAGGTTAGTGTCTGTATGCAGTGGAGTGAACGTGAAGTTTACAGCACAGATGCATTTTGTAGGGACGTATACATGTAAACTGTGGAGCTCTGAACTCTCTTTTCAACTCTGTTTTATTATAGCCTTTTTTCTGTTCTCTTCACTCTTTCATTTTCAGTCCTAATCTGTTCTCTTCTGTTTTAATCAGCTCTATCCTCCTTACTCTGTCACTGTCATGTTTTTGTTTTTTTCAGCTCTGTTGTGCTCTGTTCTTTTCTTTTAGGGTTTATTGTAGCTCTACTCTATTCTATTCAGCTCTATTCGTCTCAGTTCTGTACTGTGCACTCCACTGAACTGCTCTCTTTCTATCTCCCTGTGTGTGTGCGTGTGTGTACACAGTGAGCCTCACGCTCGGTTCTACGCTGCTCAGATTGTGCTGACCTTTGAGTACCTGCACGCTTTGGACCTGATCTACAGAGACCTGAAACCTGAAAACCTGCTCATAGATCAACAGGGCTACATACAGGTAAATAACCCCTGATGCAAGAATATTTAAAAAAAAAAAAAAAAAAAAAGCTGATCATAAATTACGTACCTTTATATATAAATTCTTGTATGTATTTTTTGTAAAGGTTTAAATTATACATCCGTTTACATCAGTGGGACTTCACAAGTGATGCTAAACAATGGCAGCCACTCTCGTGTTAGCTTAAATGAACATTGACACAGGTTTTCCTCACTGTAATCATTCCTCCTGTTTATACTGCCCATTAGAAGATCCCTCCACATGCACTTTCAATGTAAGTGATGAGGCACAAAATCCACAATCCTCGGTTTGACTAAAACTATTTAAAAGTTTATCTGAGGATAATATGAGGCTTCAGCTGTCTGAGTTAGTCAAATAAAGTGGATCTCTTCCACATATATTGTCTAGTTTTAGTAAAAAAAAATTTCCTCTTTGTGTTCCAACCGTGTTTTCCTATTCAGCTGCAGTGGAAGGATTGTAACAAAACGATGGAATTTGGCACTAAAAAGACTCAATTTTTTTACAGTATACTTGATTTGACTCATTTGGTCGACTGAAGCTTCATATTAGCTTCAAATAAATTTTTAAATACATTTTTGCACAGAAGGAGGGCTGTGGATTTGGCCCCTCATCACTTAGATTGAAAGTGCATTATGATCTCTGAATGGTCAGAGATCACAGGAGGAATGATTACAGTGAGGAAAACATGTGTCAGTGTTCATTTGGGAACTTGACTGTTGTTGTAGGACAGACTTGAAAAATTGTGAACCTATCCTGTTAGATTTCCAACTTTCCAAACAGGCCACATGTCCCAGACATTTCAGCCCTTAGTTTGGTTTTAGTTTAATATGTCAGTGAACACTGGTGCATTATTTGAAAGGTGGAGGGAGCTAACAAAATCACATTATGATCTAGCTATCCAAATAAGCTAGATAGCGTTTTAGTAGCCGATGCTACGTAGAAAATGTTAGCTGGCCATAGCATAACATTCATCAACATTTCACAAACATTTACTGGTCTTGTCTTGCAAGTTGTTTATCAGTTCATACAGGAGTGAAATGCATCAATAAACTTTGAATGTGAGGTGTGCTAACTTTACTGTTAGCTTGTTGCTGAGTGGCACCACCACACTCGAGCCAGTCCGTACTTGTAGGATACCGGTCAAGTGTAACATATATCAACTCTAGGTAGATATGAGATGTGTGATATTGGCACCATTGTTTTGATATGCTGCCACAGGTGTTCTCACTGCAGAACTGTCACGTTACATAACCCTGCAAGATGTTTGAAAGTTCTGAGTGAAATCACGATATATGATATGAATAGAATCTGGGATGTTGTGGTCAAAGAGGCACTTTTGTCTATGTTGTAGGAAGTTCCTACAGCTGCCCCTATGTGTTACTTTTAATTGGTTATTTTAATCTTTTCCCCTTCAGCTTCATTATAGAGACATGAATGCGATTTGGGTCCATGGAGCATCGATCTCAACACATCTGAACCAGTCAGGGTTTAAAAAGCAGCTTCAACTCTAATCATACAACCGGTTCTGTGTAAACGCAGTTTTGCACTGTAGTGGACAACAGTTTATAATGGACAGTTATGATGCTCCATAGACTCCTTTACAAAGCTACGTGTCGCCACATTCCTATCTCTCTGAATTGAAGCTGATGAGTAGTGTGAACATAACCGACCAAAATCATTCAAATAAGAGCCAGGTTACTTAAAAAATATTAAGACTGTATGAGTGAACATTCAGTGCTACATCATAGAAAGATACCGTAGGTGTGCCAGAAATACAAAGACTCTGTGATGTCACACAGACATGAAGGTGTCTAGAAATGAACCGTATATCCACCATCAACTGTCCAGTGGGCACACGCTGTCATGCTGATGCTGTCCTGTAGAATAGATTCTACTGCCCTCTAGGGATGAAAAGTGATACAACAACAGATGAAAAATTCCACTGCTGCCCCATGATGCTTTGCTCTTCTCTCTCTCTCTATCTCTCCTCCCTTTCATGTGGTAAATCTTTGCCAGGTATAAAACTCTCTGAGAATGTATGTCTGTTTTTCTCTTTTTGTTTTGTTCATTCTCTTACTCTCTTTCTCCTTATCTGTCCTCGGTCTTTTCTGTTCCTCTCGCAGGTGACAGATTTTGGCTTTGCCAAACGTGTAAAGGGCAGGACCTGGACACTGTGTGGCACCCCAGAATATCTGGCCCCAGAGATTATTCTCAGCAAGGTAAACCACCGCTCTCCCCCTTTTTACATCTTTGCGACTTGTTCAGACAATTGTGTTTCTTTCCAAAACGATTTGAGCAAAAAGTGACATCAGGTTTGCCAAATTATTGGTTGTTAAAGTTAAAACACATTCCAACACCTGCATTAATAGATTTTTTTGGCCACTTGGGGGAAGCAGAAACAAGTTGTGATATGTTGAACACGTTAGCAAACAGTCATTAGCACATCCAGCAGTCACGGAGCAACGTTATTATTCATTTGGAGTCGAGTTTCTGTGCACTTGATGAATATAAGTCCAATATTCACTCTCTTTTAGATCTGTTTTATCTCTACCATCTCCTGAGGGAAATACCTGGTCCTTTAGCTGCTAAATGCTCCACTATGCTCACCAGCTAATCGCTAATAGTGTCTGTTTGGTGCTGAGCAGGTAGTGTACAGTGGGTTTTTAGAGTTTTTTCTCTGAAAACAGCTGCCTGCTGCAGTGGAAAGCGATACTATAAGAGAGTGTGAGTGGACCAAAACAGTAAAGTTGCAGCTGGACAGATAAACAGTGAGCTGAAACTCGCCACAAAGCTCCGTAAAGCCGAGAGATGCTTTACAGTCGGGTTATAATTCTCTGTAGGTTCATCACTATGAGCGACGCCTCTGACATTACACACTGTCATTTGATACTTTGTTATTATGAAAAATACTGATTATAGCAGCTTTAAGTACTAGCAGTCGACAGTTTATTCGAACCTTTCAATAGGATTCACAGATTGAGATGGAAAATAAAATGCAAGGGATAGTCTGTTAGACAAATCAAACCGTCCATAATATACCCGACCTCTGTAGCTCGGCTAAAGGATGTCTCCAAAACATACACGCTTTCAAATCTCATCTTGATTCACCTGTCTATAACTCTGTCTTTCCTTTTTCTGTGTTCTTTTCTTTTCTTCGGTCAACCAGGGGTACAACAAGGCAGTAGACTGGTGGGCACTGGGTGTACTGGTCTATGAGATGGCAGCAGGGTACCCACCTTTCTTTGCTGACCAGCCCATTCAGATCTATGAAAAGATCGTATCAGGGAAGGTGAGTTTGACTCTCTGGTTACTACTTTTTGACTAAATATCTGTCTGATCACTGGTGGTCCTGCTACATCATTTAATTTTAGTATTTATTTATGGCTCTTTTTGGGAATAAATTAAAAAATGTGACAATAAGTACACCAGTATTTCACAGAAAACGATTCACATTACCAAATTAGAAAATAATGTTATTCTTCTTGTACAATGCTGACTGCTCTGACTTCTTTTCATGGAAGGCTAATAAAGACGGCAAAAAAATGCAATAATATTTCAGTCTAGCTTTACTTTTAAAAAGGTTAGGCTGTTGCTCTCTTAATTTTTTTATTAACATCAGTTCAATTCTGGATTACAAAGACTCCATAAATGAGCTGGAGGCACATAACCGTGCTACTGCAACCTGTTTCTCAGCAGTCTGTCCATTAATTAACACAAAACAAATTCAAAGCAACCGGTCTTTACAAAAGGAGACAGTAAATATGAACGTGTGCGTCTATTTCAAATCTCTTTCACACTTTTATTTAGAGCTGCGTGTTAAGTTTACATGTTTATCTCCACGCACACGCACAGCAACAAACACAAACATACGACCAGTCTTGATTCTTTGGGTTTTAGGCAATCGGCCTTTGTCGAGATGGACCACCGCTGTGTTGGGAAAATGTGTTTCCTTTATGCCTGTTAAGTCATTGCTATGCACTCTTATAATGCAAATTTATCATTTTCATCTTAATTTTTCCATGACAGTGACATTTGTCTGTGGTAGAATATTTAGAATAAATCACCATTAATCATATACAGAATAGTTTTAAACAGACATTTTTAATACACTTTCTGTTGATCATCATTTTACAATCATTGTCAGTTCTTGTGCCGTCATGTCCATTTCCTTGTAATGATTTTTTTATGTTCGAGTCTGTGTGATTGTTCATCTTTTTATTTGTTTGTTCAGCAAGGTCGACTATCTCTAGCCGTGCTAATTGTCACATCTTATTGGATTTATTCCAACCAAACATTTGCTGCTGCTGCTGAGTGCCACAGAATTTTTACCTGGGAAAACACGCACTGCATCCACGTTTTTCCCAACTTAGCTTTTTATCACTTGATTGCTTTTGTTCCACACAATTACACCTGGGAGCTGACTAGGACACTGGCTGAGGGAGATGACAGCATTATTCACTGACTCTACCAAGATTGATTCAGAATGACAAAACATCTGGTCACCTGGCCGCATCTCAAATCTTCATCCGTCTTCTTTGTCGTCTGCTTCAGGTGCGTTTCCCATCTCACTTCAGTTCAGACCTGAAGGACCTCCTGAGGAACCTGCTACAGGTGAAAACAAATATCTCATATCTTCAATGATGACCTTACATTTGTTTCGCTCCATGTTCTGGATGAATTATAACGTTAAAGTGAGGAAGACGTATCGGTATCATCCACAGGTGGATCTCACAAAACGTTATGGGAACCTTAAGAATGGGGTCAACGACATCAAGGGACACAAATGGTTTTCGACCACTGACTGGATCGCCATCTACCAGAAAAAGGTACGTGTGTATACCGTATGTGTGTGTGTGATGTGTGACTTCCCATGTGTGAAGTTTGCTTCTCACCTGGTGTTTTTATCCGTCCGCAGGTGGAAGCTCCCTTCGTCCCAAAGTTCAAAGGACCAGGAGACACCAGCAACTTTGATGATTACGAGGAGGAGGAGATCCGCATTTCCTTCAATGAGAAATGTGCCAAGGAGTTTGCTGAGTTCTAGAGTTAGAGAGCGAGAGAGGAAGAAAGAAGGAAGTAGGGAGAGTCAAAGGTAGGCTGGTCAAGTGGGAGACGCAAGGAGAGAGCACTGTCTCCTGTCCAATCACAAGCACCAGCTACAAAAAGAGGAGAAATGGGATAGAGAAAGGGAAAAAAGAGCATGGAGACTGATAACCAGCAGTGTTGCCTTTTCTGTTGCGTTTCTATTGTATTTTATTTATTATTCTGTCTTATTTATGGATCCCTTTATAATGAAGGTGTGCTTCAGATTCATGGATGTTGGGAACCCCTCTCATTTAGAGTTGCCTCTACACATTTTCACCCAAGATCTTCCCTGCTCTTTTATTGTTTCATTCATTGTTTACTCACTTTTGCGCCACAAGATAAAAAAAACAAAAAAACAAAAAACAGTCAGTCTGTTCTAAACTACTGCTCAGTCTGTTAGTGATTACATGAAGCCCATTGAGTCTTGTACAAGTTGAGGTCTCAGTCTGCACAAAAGTTTCTTAAATTTAAACTGATAACTTGGCTTAACTCGCTCGTTCCCCCGGTGAACAGCAGTTTAAATGAATCACACACATATGCACTTTCAGCTTGAACGACTTTACGTTTTGCGGTTACGTCTTATTTTTTTTCCGTAAATACTTAAACCTCTTCCTGTTCACGTTGTAGACAGCATACACCGAGTCACAGGAACGATCGGCCAAAAGAAAAACAAATCATGTGATGCGTTGTGTGCTCAAACAGTCCGAGACAGATGACACTTTAGGGAGAAAAAGAAAAAAAATCAGTCAGGTTTTTACTGTATAACTCCATCAATACTTCTTGTCATTGTTAGCATAGCCAGGCTTTGTGCATATCTACAGCACTCAGTTTTAAATGTTATTAGAGACTAGTCGCTCCAGTGATATCATGCCACGCTAACAAACAAGGGAATGTGGATAAGGGAATGGAAATATCTCAGTTTTTGATGGTGTGGTGAAGGAACACCGTCACATAATGGTATCTCAGGTTTGAACATATCACTTAATAGAGACATCCTATCAACATAATGCGTTGGGATCGGCAGGTAATGAAGGTATGAAAGACACTCGCTTAGGATTTACAATAGATACGGATATTTAAAGTTCTGGTTAGAGTCAAGAGGAACATAAGGGAATATTAAGACTTTAGGTTAGCGTCTTCCACAGTTTTCCCCTTCCAGAAGATGATTTGGTTTTTCTAACTTAACAACTCTGTTTGGTCTTTGAGCTCAGAGCTCACTTAGCAGTAAAGTTGATTCTGCATGTTGAATGAGTCATTTGGCATTTTCCAACTGAAAGAGACCACCTGAGGCAGACTACCTCAAACTGCTTCTGGCACTTTGACCTGTCACTGATGGCGGTGCGGATAGTGTGCTCTGGCCTGATGGCCTTTTATAGAAAACCTGTGTTTTTGTTCATCCCCGCCCCACCAGCACCCGGCCCCTTCCTCTTATCACTATCAACGTTGGACCACACTCCATGTGACTTACAGTCTTACATGTTACAACAACTCTATTCGCGTTTCTGTTTTTGAAACACGCACAGTTTTTGTTTCATTTTTGTTTCTCAGTGTGTTTGACCATGATGTAAAGATGACCGGCGCTCCAGTGAACTGGTTAAGAAAAAGTTGAGCATCTGGAGCCGAGTAGAGCTTGTTCTAAGAAAAGACAAAATGTCCTTAGTGCACAGTATACAACCTGTCTATTTAAAGTACATGACACACTTCAGGTGTTCAATGCCTCTTTAGCTCCCGAGCTATTATGGCAAAGTGCTTAAACAGTGCCCAAAATGGTGGTCAATGTGGGATTTGTTCATTCAGACTTTATCAAATAAAACCAAGTGACATTCGTGTCTGTTTCAAAACATTAAAATGCCTTCTTTATAGCTGTATTTTAATGTGCCACCATTATCAAGATACTCTAATTTGGTTAATACAGATGCTTCAGTTTTTCTCCCATCATTTTAAACTACAGATATTTTTGATTCATGTGAGTCCTTCCTGTCCAGAATAGTTCAGATAAGGTGAAATATAACTCACCTTTTCTCACAATTACACATTTGTAATGTGTAATTGTGTGTGTGTGTGTCATTTGTAATATGGAATGATATTTAAAATGACCTAAAATCAAGCAGGAGTACTAAATGATCTATTTCAGATGAGGTTTAGTCCAATGTGGCTCAATGTCCACAGCTGGATGACGCTGTTGGGGGGCCCCGGGCCCCTATAAACCCACCGCTCCTTCCACTCTCTGTACATTGTGTACAATACTACTATGCTGGAATATTATATGGCCCGAGTGGTATTCTGTTAAACACAAAAATTGGGAATATGCACCATGTGAGCACAGAATCAGCTGCATTAATGAAGGTCTTAAAGGGGCACTCCACGGATTAAACAACAGGGCCTCAGATATCAGATATCCTGAGTTTGTAGTCTCCACGCCGAGGCAACAGAAACAGAACTGTAAATGAACCAGAGTTTGTCTAGAAGGCTAATTTTCATCTGTTGTCCCTGATCAGATGTTAAAAAGGCAACCAAAAAATAGAATAAAAGACACATCTGATGAATTTCATACACACAAAGAAGAAGAAATATGTACTAAATAGTACGGTCCACTAATAATAATCGGTGCAATATCTGTTGACATTGTGCTGCATATTCCCAAACAAAGTTACAGTTGGTCAAATGACCACAAACCAACTGCTGCAGTGAACCTGCAGCTTTTGGGTGCACCCGGGGGTCTGGGGGCAGCTGCCTGCAATGTGTCTGGTAAATAAGCTTTTTGATTGATTGGTTTTTTATCCAAGAAAGACTCACATACATGACAACCAATTTGTGACCAGAGGGTCCATCCCTTCCCCCTGTGTTACACTCCTTTTCACTACTTTTTATATGTAGTGCTCAACTACTGAGAAGTGTTTCCACTTCTTTCTCACCTGGAAAGAGGTGAAACAGCTGAAAGACTCCAATTTTTATTGATTGATCAGTCTGAAGTGAAAGTGGGCAGATAGATGGTGGCAGAAGCTGCAGAGTGGCTGCACACAGCCTACTTGTAGTCATCAGCTGTCCTATTGGTTATTATGGACTAATTTACAAACCTTTTATTATTGTTATTATTATTATGACATTGTTGTAAATCACTTGTTGAGATTTCACATCCGCTGTATTTCCTCCATGTCAAGTTTAATGTTGACTATATCATCATGGACAAAATGTTTGAAGTTATAATACAATATTATTCTGTGTCTCCTCGATGTTTTTGCAGTGATACAACTTCCTCTCGATGCAGGCACAATGCCGGTGCATACTGTCGCACTTTTTAGGGAAATGAGACCCCAATGTAAACCATGTTAACCCCCGCCACACATAGGCCTACAAACATACACACACATACACACACAGTCATACACACACTGCAAAGGGAAGCGTCTAAAGTCACGGGAACAAGTGACATAAAAACACGAAGTGTAATATTTTGCAACATGAGTATCATTCCAATAAAGTTTTACTTGTAAAATTCTACTGAACTTGTGTGTCCTTCCTGAATGTGTTGTTTCGGTTTAGCAGTGAGTAAACGATGAGATATTTTTGCATTTTATTGGTGGTGGAGTGCTGTAGCCTCGAGGTCGGACATCCATCATTGCCGCCTGATGCGGAATGGAGCCGTCATCCACCCATCTGTTGACCGCCCGACTCCATCTGATTCACCGTAACACCTTAAAACACGACACGCAACAACTCCACCACCTCCTCTGCTGGCTGCCTGTGACGCTCGCTGCTCTTTCTTTGTGTAAACATCAGATATAAACTGCGGGTTGATCTGATCGAGACTGCGAACAAAGAACATATCTCTGATGCGCCAGAGCGAGCCAATTCCACCTTAAATGCCATTCGCGTCTGTGGCGGGGACCTAGGCGCCATCTTCGGTCCACCTTAAGCGCACAATGTGGCCAACAAACGCAAGCGTACCAGCCAGGCTTCCGTCCTCATTCTCCAGCCGGGGATCGCACTCTGGCTTCCCAGCTTTTGACACAGCGTCACTTGTGAAACAACAGAGGGGAATAAAGACGCACTCGGGCCAAACCCCATCCGCACCAGCAGGAGAAGATGTCCGAGCCCAATAAGTACCGAGAGTGGATCCTGGAAACAATCGACTCTCTCCGCTCGAGGAAAGCTCGTCCGGATCTCGAGAGGATTTGTCGAATGGTCCGGAGACGACACGGGTCAGACCCGGACCGAACCAGGACAGAACTGGAAAAACTGATTCAAGAGCAGACTGTGCTCAAAGTTAGCTACAAAGGGTCCATATCGTACCGAAACGCGGCGAAGGTGCAGAGGAAAAGCAGAAAGAAGATTGAGTTTACGGCCGCTGGCAGCAGCAGCAGCAGCAGCAGCTCCAGCGCGGAGGCAGCGAGGGAGCGGACCAAACACGACCATCTGAACAACAACGGCGACAGTGCGCACAGCTTCACCGACCAGGAGGAGGACTCTGAGCCCAGCCCAGATCCTCACACTCAAACATCAACCAACACCACCACCACCGACAAGAAGCTCAAGTCTGCCTCCAGCCCGAGTAGCGGAAACGTGAGTCTCAGTTGTGGCGCAACAACGGGCTGCGCTGTCGGGAGCGGCTGTAAAGAGGAGAAAGCAAGTGCATCGAGAGACAAGGGATTAGGACACCAGGGAGTGGGGGACTGCCCGTCGCCCGGTCACGGCCACAGAGCAAGCGCGCACGACGGCGGTGATGCCAGCGGGACAACACCGAGCAGAGGCGATGCAGTTCAGGGAGGAAAGCAGCCAGGTTTGTCCGGAGCTGACACCCAGAACAAAACTTGCCCAGGAAGCGTCAGCAGCCTCCCTCAGCAGAGGCAGAAGCAGACTGTGTCCCTCCAGCCCAAACTTCGAGTCGGAGGAGGAGGCACCAAAACAACGGGGAACCACGCCAACAACTCCGACCTGGGCGACAGATTGGTGGCTTCTGTTCGCAGCCTGTCCGAGAGGAGCCTCCGAGGGGGCTCCGCCGCCGCGGCCAGAGGCCACATGAAGCCGCTCGGGCTGAAGGAGATTTTGGGCTATCTGAGCAGTCAGGAGCGGCTCTCAGAGGAGAAGCTGACCCGAGGCAAAGTCAAAGTGGTCATGGAGAAGGAGGTGGCGAGAGGCCGGCTGCGCAGGACCCGCTGCGGGAACATTACTCTTCCTCTGAGGGGGATGGTGGTGGAGGAGCCGATGCCGAAGAATGCGTCCGCTGGCAGACCTGTAAAGAGCGCACTGCAGGACAAGCACTCCGCGAAAAAGGTGAGCAATGCTAACTTAATATTTCCAACACGTCCCGGCTGTATAGGGCGCGCTGAACAGAAATGGCTTGCTGATAAATTAATGATCACTGAACCGCACACACATAGGACGCGCTCGACTTCCTTCGCCAAAAATCTTTTTGTTTCTCGTTAAACCACGTTATTAAATGTCAAAAGTGTCTGAGGGTATTTCCAACATTTAGGAAGGTTACATGTTTTTCTGTCTGTCTCTTAATTGTCTGCGTTTGTCCTCTAGCAAAATGTGTGTGTGTGTGTGTGTGTGTGTGTGTGTGTGTGTGTGTGTGTGTGTGTGTGTGTGTGTGTGTGTGTGTGTGTGTGTGTCTCGGCTTCCTGCACAAAAGGTGCGGGTTACACACAGGAGCAGCTCCGGAGCGGCTTTCCCGGATCCTAAAAATGCGCACACAGGATGAGCGCGCGCATCGTAAAGAGCGTCTCTGCATAGCGCGAGCACGAGCAGGTTGTGGTTTCGTTGTCACATCAGTGTTTGGGGTCAATATTGTTTTGCTCCCAGGAACTTGGCTGTGCGGAGCGGAGTGTCTGGGCCTGCCGTGCAGTAGGCGGTGTCTGTCTGTCTAAACTTGAGACGTGCCGCTGCCGCTCTCCTGTGCGCGCTGCTCTGTCAGCCCAAACATCATGTTTGTTCACATTATTTACATTTCGTGCGTTTCACGGTGCGCATAAACCGTGTTGGTCACTTCTGCTTGTTCAACCACCCCCCCCCCCCTACCCCCTCGTTATCCCCGCATCTCCCCCTTTGCGTGCCTCATTAAATCCTTTGTATCATTTCTGACAGCTCCCTCTCGCCTTCTCCTGTGGGCGCAGACTTGGGTAGGCTACAGTAGGCGGATATTGTTATTTCTGATATCTGTGTGTTTCTCCAAGTGGGAGGCGTTTTAAATCTGCACTGTCCGCCCCGAAGAAGCGCAACAGATCTAATATGCGGTGTAAAGCTCAAATCAGTTAGCTAAGCCTGAATACGAACTTGACTATATCGAACTCAGGACGAAGCTCCACTTTACTCCCTTTAAAAAAAAAAAAAAATGGGGACGTTTTTCATAGCCTACAACTTTGTATGTCACCCCCCTCTCTCTAGGAGAATGAGCCCATGGAAACAGCCAGTGAAGAAGAAGAACGGGGAGAGAATGAGGAAGAGGAGGAGGAGGATCACAGGAGTTCTGATGAGGAGGGAGGACTATCCCCGGTAGTCATGACAACCGAACCAGGCCTCATTGGGAAAACCACAGAAGATGCTGAGAACCAGACAGCATCGAAGCCGGAAAGCCCCCATCAGGAGCAGGAGTGTGGCAAAGGTGTGTGTGTGTGTGAGAGAGAGAGAGAGAGAGAGAGAGTGCACCTGCACGGCTGACTACCAACAAGTATGAAGGTGGTTAGTTTTATTTGTTTTTCCTTTTTAAATTAAATGTTTACATTATATCTTAAATTTTAACTTAGGCTGCTATTATAAATACTATAAATATAGGCAACAATACTAATGATTCTTGCATCAGTAGACTTTGTATTATAATTAATTTATTATTTATAATTTATATATAGTCGTATTTTACTAAAAATAATAACCATGAGCAGTAGTAGTGGTAGTAAGTCGTAGTTTCTTTACAGAGTGGTGAATGGTTATTAGTCTTCTCTCTCTTTGCTCATGAATGCAACTAATTTCCCCCTCTTGTCCATGTTTGATGGACTCTCAGGGATGGATTCCCCCACCAGGATATTGTGTCCGCCTGTTCACGGAGCTTCTCTGTCACCATGTATCAGTGCACATCCAGAGGAGAGACCCATCACCACTGAGCAGTTACATTTGGAGGCACAGGTAAATGTTGTTTTGTTTTTTTTAATTCCAAGAGTCAAAATGACTCGACACGTGCCCCACACCTCAATTCTAATAGTAATCAATCAATCAATCAATCAAACCTTATTTGTGTAGCACCTTTTGTACAGGTTACAAGTGCTTTACAGATGACCACAAACTGATAAGACGGAACAAGTGTGAACAGACAAAACAATTTGAGACTAATGCACGCAAAAGAGATACAAATATAATAAAACCAATAAAATAGATTAAAATGAAATAATAATTAGATAAAACAGATAAAAGACAATGACAAATAAAATAGATAAGAGGGAATACAACATTTTAAAACATGAATACAATAAAATAAATGATTAAATAATAATGTCCATAAAATAATCTAATGAAACACCAGGCTAAAGAGGTTTCAAGTTTATATTTCGAGATATCAACACTTGCAGCTGCTCTCAGTTCCTCAGGCAAACTGTTCCAAACTGTTCCATTGTCGCAGAGAATAAAAGCTAAAAGCTGCCTCACCAAAAGATGTCCTTGCACTTTGGAACAACTAATAGACTCGTGCCAGAGGATCTGAGGGGTCGTCCTGGTTCATACATCGCAAGCACATCTGACAAATAGGCTGGTGCAAAACCATGAAGTGCTTTAAAAAGACTTTTAAAATCAATACAGGGAACCAACTTAGGTAGGCAGCACATATAGATTAAAAGTAGAGGCCCTAAAATCGATCCTTGTGGAACCCCACAAGTCATTTTAGAGGTTTTGGAGAAATTATTAGTACTAGTTGCTAAAAACTCTGCCAGAAAGGTACCAGTTTAAAAACAGCACGGGACTGACCAATGTGATCCCTGAGTCTATTTAAAAAAAAATTGTGATAAACTGTGTCAAACAGAGGTATTGAGATCCCATAGTTAACTAAAACTCACAACACCAGAAAGTAAAATATTTTTTTACAAGTAAAAGTTCACATATCAGCAAAATGTAGTAACCCTAAGCAAATGTGCCCATCATGCAGAATTACGCAAGCGCATTGCATTCACCAAAGAAAAAAACAATGGACGCCTTATCTCATAATCATAACTTAAGTATCTCATAATAACGAGAAAAGATCTCATAATTGTGACTTAGTATCTCATAATTATGAAATATTTTCTCGTAATTATGAGATACTAAGTCATAATTATGAGATAAGGCCTCCAATTTTTTTTTATTGGCAAATGCAATGTGTTTCCGCACAGAATGACCCCTTTCAGAGTGTTACATTATTATAATTATTTACTGTGCATTAATATCCATATTATGGGTAATTTTTCTACTGATGCATTAATACGTAAGCAGCATTGAGGCAGTACTAATTTTAAGTCCTTCATACACAGTTTGGTCTTAATCTATAACAATACAATTTAGTGTTTTTTGTTTATTTTTACAAATGAAATTAGAAATCTGCAAAGCAACCACTATTTCTCTGTCAAATAATTGCAGTAGTGTAAAAAGAACAATGTTCTCACTGAAATGTAGTGAACTGAAAGTCTAAAGTTTCATAAAACCTAGAAATCTACAAGGGAAGTGGAAGTACTTCAACTTTTCTGCTAATATTACAATAGCACAAGATCCCAGCTGTTGATCATAGCAGCTTATTTTATAAATATCTACAGTGAAATCTACTTTAGAGTTAGATGGATTGCTCTGTTACATGTATTGCATTACTCTTACTTTCTACCTTCTTATCTGTGATAAGATTAACCAAACTCCGTAACGTATTATGAGTATTTTCAATTATTTTCAAATGAACATGTTTGATGTTCAGTGGTACACAAGAAGAAGTGAAAGTGAAAAAGTCAATAAAATCTGTTTAAGGTTTCGGTATACAATTTTTTTTTCTTTGCCATTTTAGAAAGAAGTAACCCACAGTGTACACAACCCTCAGAATCCTTTTTTGTATTTTTGTCACATTTCCTTAACAAGTGTAGCAATTTAGAGGAATTATCAAACACTTAAAAAAAATGTGACTGTGCACATTAGAAGTCCAAAGCAAGCTGTTCCTGATTTGATTTACATAATTACACTAAATCATCAAGTACTTGGTTAGATTGCTTGTTTGGTAATGGATGATCAGATTTTTATATATATTAATTTATATTCCTGGTTTCTTATTTTCTCTATTGCAGTCTTCTGCTTTACAATTTTCATATGCATCTAGTGTACAAGCTTGAAATAACTTGTATCTTTGTTACTTTGTGTTGTCTATGATGGATATACAGTATATTTTTGGAAGGGATGATAGTGTGTGTGTGTGTGTGTTGCAATGTCGAAGAACGACACTTTTAACCAGTGACAGTTTCATTCTCAAATGTCAGTTTTGCTGCCATATTGCCAAATGTTAACACATGGCAGTAATTCAGCCTGTTTACGCTGGTGGTTTGTCTGGTGCACAGTGATGCATTTTACATCTCCGGCAGCAGCAACAACAGTTGCCTTTTGGGATAAATTGAAGAAGTCAGTAGTTAGCACAAGTATTGGCATGTAGCTACAACAACCCACTAGACAAAGACATATGCTGTGTCCAAAATTCAAACTTCATCCAAAGAGAAAAGGGAAAAGGAGATGGACATAAAGAGAACAGAATTAGTTGATTTGTTGTCAGAGTTTGTGTAAATTTGTCATGATTGAAAATATAAACTATATGTAAGTGGATGTGCTGAAGTACACAGGCTTATGTTGGATTATTGGATATTATTCCAAGTTATCTGTGAGGCATGGTGCATCCTGCATTTTGTGCCAGTGTTACAGTATGTGAACAAAATGCATCTTTGGATGCTACACAATATATATTTACCATGACATGAAGAAAACAAATGTGGGATGCAATAGTTATAATATGAATAACATGACATGATATTAAGTTTAAACATTTGGGATTCGGGATTTTCATGTCGTTTTATGTACAAATGCTTTAAAAAAATACATTTGCCTTTGTTTGACATATGAATGTACATAGAGACAGGAAATATAGGTAGAGAGGTCTATGACATGCAGCAAAAGTCAACACTTGGACAGTTTCAGGGTCCTGGTTTTGTAAATGTTGGCTTACTGTCACACTGTCATGGCTTTTTGAGACACTTGAATAGAAGAGAGACATCGTTCATGTTATTGGTAACACCTGAGTTTTTCCTTAAAGTTAAAAACAATTACAAATCAATTGCATTTCACCAGGCAACACAAGAGGTGGCGCTCACCTGACAGCAGTCATATAAACATATGAAAGTGTGTTAATGGCTGTGTTTGGTTCGGTGTTTGTGGCTGATCTATTAGCCAAACTGACCACAGCACACTTAACACACCTGCAGTTTAACAAAGGTGAAGATTTATGAAATTATGTTATTTAGAATTTCACTGTTGGTTTTTGACTTATATATTTGGAAAATACTAGATAGTTTTAAAGTATCCAGTGAAGTTTAACAAAATATTAAAAGCTCTAAACACCCACTCAGGTGTTTTCACTTATGTTGCCTGATTGGACCTCTTCTGATGGTGCAGTCGTAGGATTGTAAACATAATCTGCGGGAGTTAGCATGGCTAGCGTGCTAACAACCAAAGTTCACAAAGTTGTGAATTATACAGCGTTTTATCAAACATTTTAATTTAATTTTCCTCTCTCACTCTCCTTTCACCCTCCTAATAGTTTTCTTGTTACTGTTTGGATGAAGTTACACCTTTTATGATTTTTCTTGGCTGGTCCCCAATTTCTAGCAACCTGAGCAGAGGTTTCATCTGCCTCATCAGAATTAGTGAAAACAACTGTCTGGGTTTACAGGGCCTTTAAAACTAGTGGAGAAAATGAAGAGTTCATTTGCAAAAAGGTATCTCCATTTTTATTATTTTTTATAAATCATGTTTTTTTATTGTGCATTCCAGGTAATATCAGTCAAACTGCAGTTGGGTTGTTTTCATTAAGTAAAAAACTCAACAAAATACAGGTAACTTACAAAATTAAACTTTATTAAAAAATGTGTTTGGTTTTTTAGAGATAACTCCAAAATAAAAAGACAAAGCCATGTAATGGATATAAGTTTCTTTTAAGTGCAATATTTAACATTCTTTAACATAAAACTGCAACAAAAACAATTTACAGGATCATACCTTGGAAAATCTCGGCCAGACTTAAAAAACCCCTGAGCATGAACGTGGCAATGTTTTAACCTGCAGAGTGTCATTAAAGACCACAGCTGTCCTTTTTTTAAGAGCTACCACAGTGGTGACCAGACAAGCTCATTGCAGAACTGACTCATTGAGCCTCAAGTCTGAGACCGTTTTTTGTTTACAATCAATTCTTTGGGAGCTACACTAACCTGGAGTAAAGTATTTTACAGTATTCCACAGTGTAACTCCATTTTCCATGTCACTTATTGTCATCAGTGACTCAATATTTCATATTTCAGTATTTCACCATCTGTCACAATCCGATTTTTACCCAAATAATACTGCAAAGCAGAGGCCACCATGTTGCTGTCTTTCTTGTTCTGATTTTCTAACCATGTAAAAAGGTGAATGTCCTCTTTTCTCTGATTCTGACAACAGTGGCGAACAACACCAAAGCATACCGGTACAGCTGTCTTCAATAGTATGTCTGTGAAATGGATGACTTTGGCAGCACCAGATTCTGCATTATGTCAAATGCAGTTGTGAAAGTTTCCTCCACAGTATTTAGCAGATCATAGAATTTACGTCCTCTTCGCCTGTGTAAGAGGTACAGGGCAGATTCTCTGCGTTTTTTATCACCTGTGAGTTCTGGGTCCTTCGGTCTCAATGGAAGTTTAACACACATCTTTTGACGGCTGTCCGAATGCCAGGTTAAATTTATACATGAATACGCTATGATACAAAGCGCATGAGATCTGCTCATCATTTTGATGTCGGGAAGAGTTCATGCATCCTTCTCACATTCAAGTTAGCTGGAAGATACTCTCTGCCAGGTGAACCACGGCGAGCGTAACAGCTGGCTCTGCAGGTAAATGTTTTAATGTGGTCACTCACAAATTGTCTCTTGGCTGCCTTTTCATTTGAGCTGCGAGCACCACCGTGGTTTTCAGGCATTGTCACCTCATTCTGCATCCAGTACTTGGCAATGTTGCAGAGACGATCTTTTTGGATGCCTGGAAAAAAAACAATAATTCTTTATTAACACACTGCCCCCTGCTGTAAAGCTCTTGGTTAGAGCAGTGAGCAGTTAGTAGATTGAAGAAAAAATAATTGAAATCTTTTTTGATAGCTGATTAATTGTCTAAAATGATTTAAAGTTTAAGATCTAAATGCTAAACATTTGCTTTTTTCAGATTCTCAAACAGTAACATTTGGATGTTTCTCAGTTTTATATCAATTAAAAATGTATTTTTGGGTCTATAAACTCCAAAGAAAATAAGAAATTTGAAAAAAAAAAACCAATGACGACAAAACTGGAAAATTATTATCAAGGTGTTGTGTTCTGAACAGACTGAAAGCTCAGAGCAGTGTATAGAAATAAAAAGCAAACAATCTGAAATGAAATTGAAAAAACAGAATTATCCACTGTACAAAACATTAAGTACTTGACTGTCAGATTTTGTTTTGTGTTTGTTGGATTATCCACTCTAAGTCTTCGCTGTTTAACTGGCATAATATCCATGTAAGACAACGGCGTGGCATCCTGTTTTACATTATCCAATGTGGAATAAAACACCCAGTTAGTTTGGTTAACTGCTTGGTAGACAGTGCAGATGCCTGACAAACTTCACATCTTTAGTTGTGTTGTGTTTACAAGCAATGGAGGGAACTTTTCTCTGACTGCTGTAACGTGCTTTTTTTACTATGTTACGTGAATAGGTTTCAGCTTTCTGAAGGAGATAACATCACTGGCTTTTCAGTTTCATCCAAATTATCCATCTTTAAGATGACTTTGAGCCAAAGTTACACCAAAATTCGTTTTCAGATCAAGCCCCCATGAACAATGCTGGGCTTTGAAGCCAATTTGACATAGTTGCCAAACTGTGGAATTACAACTTCGGTGTCCAACAGGGGCTCAAAAAGCATTTTTCCTGCACACAATCATTGGAAAAGGAGTGGCTGTAGAACGGTGGATACTGTAGTGTCAAATCTATGGATGGCAGTTGAAGAAAACACCAGATCAAAAACTGCTTTTTGATGATAAAAAAATCAGGAGTCAGAAGTCCAAGCAGTAAAGTGTTCTTTAATGCCGGCAATAAAGGAGAGCAAATTAGCGCACACAAGGTGAACCAGGTCGCTCTGAAGGTTTTTTCCTTCAGGGCGTAGTTTTTATACCCTTGGGTCGGCATAGGTCACACCTATTGTCCATCCCCCTTATTTTTTGGCCAATTACACCATTATTTTTATCTTCGTCACTCTTTATTGGTCAAAACTCTTCAAGATAGGTTTTGAGCTGTCGTGGATATGTACTGGCATATTCAATTCTATCTGGTTATGTCCAATTTTTTTATATAAGTATTGGGGATCATTTTATACCATTATTGCCAAGTTGTCTTGTCATTATTGCCAAGTTGTCCAAGTTATTCTAGTCACTTTACACCCTTATTTCTTGATCTTCTCCAGAGTGTATTTTTAAAAAAGGTGAAGACTTTAATGCAGACCCAAGCAAAGTGACATGTAATACAACCACACTCAAATTTCTCCAGTGTATGATTATGATTCTTTTACTGTGCTTCTATACGTATATCGTGATTAAATGTGATTCATGAGATTACAAATACATCATCAATAAGATTCTAACACACTAGCACTTATTGCTTATAAAATTTATAAAATCAATCTGTATAGCTTAATATTGTCTTTAAGCACACCAATGACACTTAATGAAAATACACCACAATACATTTTTTTGAGTCTCACAACCCCCACAAAATGACTTGTTTCACTTGAGAATTTGATCCATTCAGTCTGATCACATTTGGAAAGTCCAGAAGAGCTGCACAATTGAATTGTTTTATACCCATTCAAGTTAGCCGGAGGGCTAAAGCAGAAGTTAGCTGTCTCATCTGGCGGAAGTCTAGTGAGCATGCGCTATGGATGCATTGGGCCCATAGAGCGTGCGCAGTATGTTTTCATCTGGTCAATTTCTTTACAGCAGGAAGTGGCTTTTTTGGCTTCATGCACCTCTGAGCAACTTTCATAGGAATGGATCTAGCCCCTCCTCCAATGCTGTATCCAGTTCTCTTTATACGTCCATGTTTCAGACAGCACATCTCTGGCTGAACAGAGTCACAGCCATATTGTGTCACCTGACCTGAATACTGCACACTGATTAGCTGAATGCATCAAGAACAGCACTCAAAAATGTGAACTTGCAATGCATTGACAATGGACAATAATGGTTTTTGTGATAAAACATCTAGGATTCAGAATGTGTTATGTGTTAAGAATAACTATGACAGTCAGTTTACGTTTTTAAAGGATGGCTTTTATCAGTTTTTGCAAATAAGCTCCTCAAATATTGCGCTGAACTTCCACCAATGATTAACCAATAAATGCTCATACTCACAGACAACATCTACATCACATCACAGTGTAAACACACATGACATCATTGCTTACATTCACAATCACTCAAAACCATTGTGTGTATCCTGCAATGCTTTTACCGCCTCATAAAATATTTGCAAAGCCAATTTTTTCAATATTTTAAATCCTGCGCTGTTAACTTTAATGTCTGCAGTCTTCTTCTTTGCTGCCTTTGTTGGTGTACTGCGACATTTCTTACATCTGTCAATCAGTGGCAGGAATGTGTCCTCGTGTGCGTGCATGAATACAAACCAAACAGAGACTCATTGGTAAAAACGTTGCTAGGTAGCACTACTAGAGGTCAAAAACTCCACAGGGTACCTTTAAATGGAAATTAAATAGCAGCATTGTTTTGTGAAATCTGTGATAGCTGACTTTTCAAATTTCATGAAAGCTTTGGCTTTGCATAAGTTGGTTTTGCATAAACCCTGATGTCTCCTGGTAACGGTCCTGGCTATCAGATGTCATAGCTAATGTATTTAGGACGTTTTGATGTTGTGTATGTATAATTCTTCTAATATGAGAGTAGAGTGAAGCACTGAGTGTTTATCATGTCCAAAATGATTAGTCAACAAGGAAGTGATTTCAAACACAGCTATATATTTTTTTCAACATCGGATGGATGACAGGTTGTTTAAATATTACCAACCAGCAGCATAGTGCACAAATAGCTTTTATTGGGTTTATAGACATCATAACCTCACTCACTCACCTGCTTCATGTTTGTGTTCAGTCTTAAAATCCTGTTATCACATCTCATGTTATCTGTCTTTTTTTCTTGACTCTAGTTTGTTTGCTTTAACGCTACTTTAACATTTTTAGATATTTTTTTAAATATATTTTTGTACTGTACATAATCTCTATTGTACAACCTTGGATCATGGCAATAATACATTTCACTTCACATTGCACATGTGTAATGATAGGTATGACAAATAAAGATTGATTGGGAAGAAAACATCAGGAACATGTTTTCGATTTCCAGTAAGACAAACAAACCCCTCTTTGAGAAAACCCATTTAGTTACAGACGCTTGTGAAACAGAGGCTGATCAGGACAAATAGAGGACTCATCAGCTTTGTCTCCCCCACCAGTCCACCTCCTACCTTACACATCATCACTTACATTACCACATGTTCATTTGCAGTTTTGTCATGATGCATCTTAATGCAGCCAGCTCCTTTTCTCCTTCAGTTTAGGTGGAGGTGGTATCACTCTCTCAGCATGATTTTACCTCACACTGTCTCTACAGCTCTGACTCATTCCAGGTGACAAATATCATCTATATGTCATGTTCATTAATTCACATCTTTGTTTGAACCCCTCTTCTTTCCACACACAGAATCAGATGCAGTCAGGCAGAATCAACCACACCTCCTCGGGCTTTAACAGTGAGTTCTGCTCTACAGATATTCTCAAAATGTGTGTTTGTGCATGTTTGTGTTTGCTGGTTAGCAATGACAGCAGGGGATCAGAATGTGCTTAATTTTCCCCTCGTAGGCTTGGATTGTAAGACAGAGGTCGGCGTGTCGTCCTGCCTGCTCACACCCACGGCCTCCCCGAGAGACTCTGGCCTGTCTGAGGAACGAGGGATGAACGGAGGAGTTAATAGTGGAGGGTGAGTACAGCAAAGACAGTGAGACCCTGAAAACACCAAACAGATTCATGGGGCTGGTGGAGCATCTGATCCTCCTGACTTCATATGTTGAATCTGTAACAATCTTCCTTATAAATGTAGATTAATCCAACTTTTAAAGCACAACCAGATAGAAAACTGATGAAAGCGAGGATGGTTTTTAATGTCAAGCAACTGCATGCATGTAAAAAGAGGTTAGCGTGGAATGCTAACTGGATGCTAGATAACGAATTTATAGCACTTTATTTTGTTTGCAGTATCACAGCTAGATGTTATTGAAGGCAGAATCAACATGTTGAATATTTCTATTGTTAAAGTTGCATATAAGTTGGAATTTATTTTATGAAATTGCACATTTTTAATGGTTTATTCCTGCGCTCTTGTAATCAGAACCAATGAAAGCTTGAGCTTAAGTCAATTAATTGAATAGTCAATCGACCGAAAATCAATCAGTCAATTAGTTTCTCTGGTTCAAGCTTTTTAAATGTGATTATTTTCTGGTTTCTTTAGTCTTCTATGACAGTAAACTGAATATCTTCTGATTGTGAACTGTTGGTCAGACAAAATAAGACACTTCAAGTTGCATCTTGGGCTTTAGGAAATGGTGAACAACATTTCACCGTTTTCTGATATTTCATTGACCAAATGACTAAAAGGTTAATCAAGAAAATCATCGACAGATTAATCGATAATGAAAATAATCGTTAGCTGCAGCCTTAATGAAAACACTTAATTCTTTGATTTATTGCGGCTTGTGGCTACAGCCTAATCACCGCAGCACGGCGAGGTTTATAAGGCTTATTCCTGAGACAAATGTGTCAAATAAAATATTTGCTTTGCTGGGTCTGCACTGGAGCCGTTTTCACTTGTTTCAGGGGCTTCTTGACTTCAGTCTAGTATTCATCAAATGAAATACATGCTCAGGTCGACTGACCGTTGTCTTGTCTGTATGTTCAGGGTGTCATTGTTGCAGTGTCCTAAATTGTGAGGATGGGGATATGATCCGAAACTCTGTGTATGCAATGTGGATATAAACACCCTCAAATTAAAGCTGAAAGTTGGTACTTTCACCTCATAGTCATTGTTTAATTTGAACTAAGCCAAATAAAGTTAAACAAAGTCTAGTCATTCAGTAATATTCAGTAAGGCCTGCAGAGTTACTAGACTCATTACTCCCGTACATATATATTTGCACACCGCATAAATCGTGTATATGGCTTTAATATTATGATTTATATGGTTGGTTCAAGGTTTTTATTTGTCACATACACATCGAATACATTGTGTAAATGAAATGATTTCTGTTGTAGCTCAGTCCACTATATATGGTAATAATATCAAAAAGACTAAACTAATGGACAAAAATAAATAATAAAAGCAAAAAAGACACAGACAGAAACAAGAAAAAGAAACTTCAAGTATCAACTCAAGGTAGTAAGGCTTTGAGGTGAAGTTTTTTAAAGTGGACACAGTTCAAGGTGCATCAATTTGTGCAAATTTTGTCATTATAAAGCACAGAGGTCTAATTATCCTCATGCATATAGCTTTTGAGTGTAATTTCTTACGTTTCTTATTTTAGTTAACTAGTTAGTTATAATCTTCATCTGTTCCCTACCTCTTTAGATTGTGTCTTTCTCTGCTTTATAAGTCTTATCTGCAGTTTTTCTAACTTATTTTTTGCATTCAGGCTGTTATATTTTTGATGATATAGAGGAGGAAACCGCCCTCTTCCTTATCTTTCTAGGTTCATCAAGTCTGAGGGTGCCAGTGGAAGCCCAGTGGACTGGACAGTGTCTGATGTGGTCAGTTATTTCACAGCAGCAGGTTTCCCCGAGCAGGCTGCTGCCTTCAGGACCCAGGTGAGTCTGCACTTCCTTTAAGCACCACTAGAGAGCGCCACAGACAGGACTAATGACTATACTTGAACAGTTGTGACTTACACCTATCTACCTGCATTGCTTTGCTCTCTTCATCAGGAAATCGATGGAAAGTCCCTTCTCCTCATGCAGCGTAATGATGTTTTGACTGGCCTGTCAATCAGGCTCGGCCCTGCCCTCAAGATCTATGAGCGTCACGTAAAGGTTTTGCAGAAAACACACTTTGAGGATGACGACTGCTAACGATACACGGAATACAGAGACTGTTATGTTTATATCTACATATAGTGCAATTAATCATATAAAAATGCATGCATGATATAAAATACACTTTTTTATCTCATGTCCAACAACACACACACACACACACACTTCTTCCTGGCCCTCTGCAGCTGCTCTGGTTGATGAACAACTAAAAACAGACATTTTAATATGCAGAGGTCCAAAAACAGTCATGCAATTTCTCTCTTTTTTAAAAAAAAAAAATTTACAACAATCAAGCACTTTGCAATTTCTCGATTAAACTGTGCGAGTGGTTTTGTTTTGATGTACTGTTATTTCGTGCTGAACTTTTATGCACGTTTTGAAAGAGGTCGTGGTGATTCTGTATGGAGGTAAATTCCGTTTTTTTTGTCTTTCGAGGCTGTGTTACGAGGGTTTTTTTCTCGCTGCGGGTGCGTGTCTGTCCGTACACACATACTGCATGTGTGTGAACAGCAACAAATTACAAGATGACCAGATTAAAGAGGTACTGCACACTTCAACGTGTTTTTTGAGCTGTAAACTAAATTTTGTGACTCCACTATGATGAAACACATCAATGCTGGTGTTAATATTGACATTGACACCAAATTTATAAAAATCGGCATTTCATGGGTTGAAAATGGCTCAACCTGTCATCTGCTGTTCAAAATCAGCCCTGAAAAGGCGGGGCCACTGCTGACGTAGAGTCAACCGTTTGAGAGTTCTCTGTGTCATAAAATTTATATAAATGGTAGAACATTAAAGCCCACCTCCCTCAGCCCCCACCCTTGAGTGTGAGTCTGTGAAACCGCCTGCGCTCATTTTCAAATATATACTGATTGAGACGGTTTTAGCTTCAGCAGCTAACAGCAGCACTGTCCTGCTGGAGGAAATCTCTCAGTCTGTGGCTGTCTGCGGGAGGAAGAGCTGCTGGCAGCCCAAAAAACAACAGAAACCCTTTTTGCATTTCGTCCTGTAGCTCTTTAACTCGCCGTCTGTCTGTTCTTGTGGTTATCAGCTAGATATCAGGTATCAGCAGCAGACCGCAGCTCTGCTCCACAGCGGACAGGTTCAGTAACAGTGGAGCTCCATGATTTAACATTTTAAAACAAGATTTTACCAGTTGATAACTGCAGGAACAGACAGCTGGAGAGTTAAAGAGCTAGAGGATGAAATGCAAAGATGATTTCTGTTGTTTTTGTGGCTGCCAGCAGCATTTCCTCCTGCAGACCGTCACAGATGGAGAGATTTCCTCCAGCAGGTCAGTGCTGCTGTTAGCTCCTGAAGCTAAAACTGTCTTAATTTGAAAATAAACCAAGTTAAACACAGACAAGTTTATTTAAAAATGACTACTGGCTCATTTAAATGTCGTTGAATTTTTTGTTCCTCCTCTCATTATTATTATTATTATTATTCTTACAGTGGAAACTCCTTATAGTGATCACGGTTACAGTGATCAGCTGCACATATGGGTCAAAAAGCTTGAGACAGAATCATTCCTATACAAATGCTGTTTAAATAAGTCACTCTTAGTAAACAAGTCCACTTACAGTGTTTATCTTGGGTTCATTCATGCATGACAACATATGGAAAAAAATTTTGAAACTACGGTAATTCAATTTTTATTTTTATTTTTTACTCCCTTGATACATGTATCATATGTACTTAGCGGCTGCGGCACCATTATTGCCTCGCAGTAACCCATCTGCTGCCAGCTGGTTACCTGAGGCTGCTGCTGTGTGCACATTGACATCATGGCGTGAAAAAGAAAGTCACTTTCTCTCAATGAAAAACGTAGTCTCCTTGCAGCTTATGACAAGATGCCAAAAACGAGCCAATGAGATGCAGCAGCGAAACAACCAGCGTTTAAACAGCTGTTCTGTATTTTGAAACAGTCAGTAAGATTCAGTAAATAGTGAAGCTGCCCGTTTCATTACTTTATATTCATGTAGTAAATATACAAATGTCAATTAGATGGTAATCTGCATGAGGAGTAAATAAAAAAATAATAATAATAATAATAATCATCCACTAATAGTGATCAGTTTGACCCGGACAGATGTGATCACTGTAAGCGGTTTCCACTGTATTATCATTCGTCTCTGGCCAGAGGATGTCAGAGGAACTCCTGCCCTCCTGCCTCACACATCCACGCCCCCCCCCCCCCCCCCCCCCGTCCCCCGTCAGCCCCTTGCTCACTTTTATAAAATAATGCAGTGGGTGGAGTTAGGCTCAGACCTGGGGGTGGAGTTACACTTTAAATACATTCCCAGAAGCTGAAGTGGATGGTTGAGATTCTGTTAAATTGCTGCTAAATCACAACCTTTTTAAAAACAGTCTTCGGTCAAAGCAATAAGCTGACAATTCCTCCAAGATGTTTCTGGAGGTTGTTGGATTGGCAGGTGGTTGATTTTGTGTAGTTTAACGTCTGACATAAACTTGTTGATAATGTTTTGAACAGATCTCCTTCAGCCTGCATGAATCCCCACATTACAGCAGGCTCCATAAATGTTGATCACCAGCTAACTGAACTGAAATCAGCAGAACAATCAACGAGATGTAACAGAATAAACATGTAAATATATTCAAGCAAAAAAAAAAAAAAACACATTTAATACATCTGCCTACATTTGTAAATTACAGAGAAATAATTATTTGAATGAAAGATGTTAACGCAGGGTAAAGCTGAGTCAATCAATCAACTAATCTCATGCCACCAGCATTTTTTTACCGTTTTTGCGGCTCAAACCTTGGAAACCAAAATGCTGTCAGATTGTCACACACATCGTTTCCACCTGCACTGTAGCGACACACATTCCAAGTTCTACATCGTCTTTGTGCAAACATCATAAAAAAATTATGTTATTTCTGTGTTCATATATTTCTGTTTTCAGCTTATTGGTGTTCATTTTGTGAATGTTTTCAGTAAAGTCCAACATTTCTTTGTGCATTCAAACCTCTACCTCTCTCCCCTCCTTCCCCTCCCCTTCACTCTCTCACTCTTTTTTCCAACTTCCAAGAACACATTTTCGAGGTTATTACTGTTGGCTGAAGGTGTGTTTCGGTGCATGTTGCACTCCTTAACATTCAGATCATTTCATTCTTATTTGTTCAATCTGTAGGAGAAGGACAGCTGTGTCTGATTCTCCTAACGGGGAATGTACAATACAACTATGCCCTTGTCTCCTGTCATTTGTTAAAGAACAACTTTAGTAATAAAAGTTTCAATTAAAACATCACAATGTGTCCATTCTGAGTGTGTGTACGATGTTTTGTGTTCATGTGAGGGCTGTGGGTGTGTGTGTGTAGCATGCATAAATGTGCATATATAATGTGTGAGGGAGGGCACGTATGGAATCCACTGTTTGTTTTGAGCAGCTGTGTCACGACAGCAGCGCCTGTCAGTCACAACAGCGAGCAATCCGACGAGGAAAGACCATGCCGCGTTTTAGGAAAGAAAGGACTTGTCCAGGAGACGAGACAGATTATAAGTCTGTTCTTTTGGAAAATAGGTTCTGTACATCATTTATTTTGGCTGATAAATACTTCACAGTTAATCAGGAAGTGTTTTTCATGATCAGATAAGTTCTTGTGCTTGCATTTGCTGGTTAGAAGCAGGGGGAGGAGGAAATATCACACTATATCTGTCCTGGGACTCTCTCCAAGGTAAGTGCTCAGGATCTGTGTGTGTGTGTGTTTGTGTGTGTGTGAGAAAGTGTGTGTGTGCACACAATGGTGTTACAAATAAGACTTGGAAGCAGATGGGCATATTTGTACCTCCACTGTTAAACAGACAGGCTGCAGCACCCACAAACATGGTGGTTCAATGCAACAGAGGAAAGAGGGGAAACTGAGACTCTCAGCTGGGAACTTCTGGGCTGCAAGAAGACCAAAACCACACCGGGGCAGATCAGATCAGTCAGAACCTGAAACCTTTGGCACCGATCAGGGCAGAAAGCAGACCGGACAAGATCAGCCCTCTGAATATAACACAGTAAACAACTGCAGACGACAGAGAGGGGCAGAGTGTGAAAATTATCAGGAAAAAATCTTCCGAGACAAAGGAGACAAACAGTCATGCCAGGCTCAGGAGGAGTAGAGTGAGTGAAACAGCTGCATCTGTACAGTATGTGTGTGTGTGTTTGACAATTTTGTGTCAAGAAATTGTTAAAATTTTAAAAAAATGATAGAATGTTTTGTTACATTTAACTCATACTAATTGAACAGGTTAGGATATCTCCACATGTTTACAGACATGCTGTGATATAGTTGCTACGTGCAGATCCAGAGAGAGTCTAAATACAGCTCAGCGTCACATGAGGAAATTAGAGCTAGCAGTGCAGAGCCTGTGTGTGAGTGTGTCATAATGTGCCTCTTGTTTGGAAGCCCAAAGGGAGAAGATTTCTCAACTGCCATCCTAAAGCAGAAACACAGACCTAACAGACTCATTGTGGATGAAGCTCTCAATGAAGACAGCAGCATTGTCAGCCTATCACAGGTGTGTGTGTGTGTGTGTCAGGTGTGAATACGCCACAGTCCTTTATGTATTTGTTCTCAGACTCATGTTTCCCACCAGAATAAGACGGAGGAGCTGCAGCTCTTCCGGGGGGACACAGTGGTGTTGAGGGGGCGGAAACGCCGTCAGACAGTGTGTATCGTCCTGACGGATGACACCTGTGGAGATGAACGGATCCGTATGAACCGTGTGACCCGCAACAACCTGCGTGTCCGGCTTGGTGATGTCATCAGGTAGATCTCACAAATGTGTCTTTGTGTAAAGGTTTACAAGTGAAGTTTGAGGATATCTTAAGAAATATCAGGAATAATCTATTGATGTTTTGTTTTTTTTACAGTATCCATGCTTGCCCTGATATCAAGTATGGAAAGAAGATCCATATCCTCCCTATAGATGACACCATTGAGGGCCTGACAGGGAACCTCTTTGAGGTTTTCCTCAAACCATACTTTCTGGAGGCATACCGCCCCGTACATAAAGGTACCACAACACCTCTGACACAGATCGTACTGCAGGAACACATTTGTGGTCAGCTTGTTTGTTATTTAACAGCATGTACCACTGAATCATATCATCACCATAACAGCACCCTAAACACATCCGGATGCTCCTGCGTATGTAAGTATAAGTATAGTATAAGTATCTGTATTGACAGGTGACATCTTCCTGGTGAGGGGGAGCATGCGGGCAGTGGAATTCAAGGTGGTGGAGACAGACCCCAGCCCTCACTGCATTGTTGCCCCCGACACTGTCATCTACTGTGAGGGAGAGCCAATCAAAAGAGAGGTCTGTGAGAGATTTATGAGCCTCTGGGTTGTGTGTGTGCACATTCAGTGGCAACTTCTGAAAAACTTATGGTTTGAAAAAATGCTTCTCCGTCTACTACAGTTTTTTTTTCTCCCACCTTTTCCAGCTGTCTGTCACTCATTCCTTTCCACAACACATTGTATTGTGGGACATTTGTGTACAAAATCTAGTTATTTCAGTATGGTATACTAACTCTTTGTCAAGTACTTTTCACATAAAACATTAGATTATAATATATAGTATTGAAATACACAGAATCAGCAATTGTGACAGAGACTTGATGGCATCATGCAATTTATGATGCAAACATCCTCATCCCATTGAGATTGAACTCAGTTGGGTTGAGATAGGGATTATGCAGGCCACTCGAGTAAATTAAAGTCATCAGGAACTGGGCCACTGAGTATGTACCATGTTCATGACTGAGAATCAACTCAACCAGATCTGACTGTTGCGTATTGCCCTATGACAGGACGAGGAGGAGAGTCTTAATGACATCGGCTACGACGACATCGGAGGCTGTCGAAAGCAGCTTGCACAGATTAAAGAGATGGTGGAGCTTCCTCTCAGACACCCCGGTCTTTTCAAGACTATAGGAGTGAAGGTGTCATACACACAGACACACACAAACTGTGAACACATCCATCCA
Source organism: Thunnus maccoyii (assembly GCF_910596095.1). Taxonomy (NCBI): domain Eukaryota; kingdom Metazoa; phylum Chordata; class Actinopteri; order Scombriformes; family Scombridae; genus Thunnus; species Thunnus maccoyii. Next base: position 32,026,641 of record NC_056534.1, read on the forward strand.
CCAATCTGCATCCTTCCATCCTAACATTAAGACATTTCTCTTTTCGTGACTCAGTGTATTCATCCCTCCTCTCCCTCAGCCCCCCAGAGGTATCCTCCTGTATGGCCCTGCAGGTACAGGGAAGACCCTGGTTGCGCGGGCTGTAGCCAACGAAACCGGTGCCTTCTTCTTCCTCATCAATGGTGAGGCTTTCTTCTGCTCACACGGTGTCACAGTGAGACCACCATCAGCTGCTCATGCAAAGTGGAAAAGCTGACAAGAAAGTGTGACCAATAGATATTTTTTTCTGCGTGAGAGAAAATGTGTTTAAAATGTGTTCTTTTGTGACAAGGTCCTGAGATCATGAGTAAGCTGGCGGGAGAGTCAGAGAGCAACCTGAGAAAGGCCTTTGAGGAAGCAGAGAAAAACGCTCCAGCCATCATCTTCATTGATGAGCTGGACGCCATCGCCCCCAAGAGAGAGAAGGTTAACAATATGAAAGTTAAAAAGTTTGTTTCTGCTGTCGTCACATCATAACATGGGACTGTGTGTGTGTGTGTGTTTGTATAGACGCATGGAGAAGTGGAGAGACGTATAGTGTCCCAGCTCCTGACCCTGATGGATGGCCTGAAGCAAAGAGCTCATGTGGTTGTCATGGCAGCAACAAACCGACCTAACAGTATTGACGCTGCACTGAGACGCTTTGGTTAGGACACACACACACACACACACACACACACACACACACACACACACACATACATACATACATACAATGACAAATCTGGTGATGTCTCTATCCAGGCAGGTTTGACCGTGAGATCGACATTGGAATCCCAGATTCGACTGGCAGACTGGAGATCCTGCAGATCCACACCAAAAACATGAAACTGGCTGACGACGTCGACTTGGAGAGGGTGAGAAAGTGTAGTAGCCCAGTCCAAACAAACATAAAAATGTACACGTTTAGCTTTTAGGGAAATTCCTTAAAACTGAAAGGATTAATTGATCGACAGACAGTCAATCTGCAGCTATTTTGAGAATTGACAAATTCAAAATTTTTCAAGCAAACCAGATACGACGTACTTCCAGCTGTGCATGTCTTACGATGTGCTTTCAGACCATCGGTTGGACAAACATGAAATTGAATAGACCAGGAAGTAATTTGCGGATGAATCGATGATTAAAATAGTTGTTCTGATCTTTTAAAGTTGCAACAATTAGCTGACATTCAATTAGTCAATCACCAACTATTTTGATAATCAATGAATTGTTTTGAGTTATTTTTTAAGAAGACATGCTAAACTTCCTTGTTTCCAGTTTCTTAAATGTGAATATTTTGTGTTTTTTTTGTTCAACTCTCTATGATAATGAACTGAATATCTTTGGGTTGTGAACTGTTGGTCAGAACAAAACAAGACATTTTAAGTTGCATCTTGGACTTTGGGAAATAGTGATTGACATTTTTCACCATTTTCTGACATTTTATAGACCAAACGACTAATCAAGAAAATATATCGGCAAATTAATTGACAATGAAAATAATCCTTAGTCGCAGCCCTACAATCTTTTTATGCATGTGTGCCGCATATTAATTCAGTCTAATGTCACTGAGTCATTTAACATGTTCAATATATGTTTAACAGATCGCCACAGAGACCCACGGCCATGTGGGCGCTGACCTGGCTGCTCTGTGCTCAGAATCTGCTCTGCAAGCCATCCGCAAGAAGATGACCCTCATAGACCTGGAGGACGATACCATCGATGCTGACCTGCTCAACTCACTGGCTGTCACCATGGACGACTTCCAGGTACACAAACACACACACACACACACACACACATACAGACTGCAGCTCCTCCAGAATTGTCATTTGTAAGCACACAACTAAAAGCTTGACATGAATATTTCTTCTCTCTCAGTGGGCGCTGAGTCAGAGCAACCCGTCAGCTTTGAGAGAAACTGTTGCAGAGGTACCTCAGGTCAACTGGGAGGACATCGGAGGACTGGACGAGGTCAAGAGAGAACTGCAAGAACTGGTTCAGGTGGGAGAAACACGCACACCAGACACCGCACATATCTACAAACACAAGCCTCATCAACAATCCATCAATCTCCATCTTTCTCCTCTCAGTACCCCGTCGAGTATCCGGACAAGTTCCTAAAGTTTGGGATGACCCCATCTCGGGGAGTGTTGTTCTATGGTCCCCCAGGCTGTGGGAAAACCCTTCTGGCTAAGGCCATTGCCAACGAGTGCCAGGCGAACTTTGTCTCCATCAAAGGACCCGAGATGCTCACTATGTGGTTTGGAGAATCAGAGGCCAATGTCAGAGATGTCTTTGATAAGGTGGGAAGAAAAACATGAGTTTCTGCATACTTAACTGGATTTGTAGTCTCTGTTCTAAGCAGATCAGATATATTCAGTCAAACCTGTGTTGACCTAATGACCTTTTCCCACTGCCAAGGCCAGGCAAGCAGCTCCCTGCATCTTGTTTTTCGACGAGTTGGACTCCATTGCCAAATCCAGAGGGGGCGGTGCTGGGGATGCAGGTGGTGCAGCCGACAGAGTCATCAACCAGATACTCACAGAGATGGACGGCATGTCCGACAAAAAGAATGTTTTCATCATTGGCGCCACAAACAGGTGCAGATGTGGGATTGATGATTTCTGAGTCATGTACTATGTGTCATGATTATAGCTTGACAAGTTGGCAAATTTTAAATTTATTTCTCATTCTTTTCATCCCACTTTCACACCAGACCAGACATCATAGATGCAGCCATCCTGCGGCCGGGCCGTTTAGATCAGCTCATTTACATCCCGCTCCCAGACAAACGCTCTCGGACCGCCATCCTACGCGCCAACCTCCGCAAGTCCCCTGTCGCACGTGTTAGTGATACACACACATACACAAAGACACATTTTCCTGTTAATCTCTCTTCTTCATTTACATATTTAAACGTATGAACAGAAAATCACAAGTATTAATTTTGAAGAATGTTCTTAATTCAAATATTAAATTTATTGTTGAATTAATCTGCTAAAATAATTCTTACATTATAGGTGATTGAACTACGTGTATTGTTAAAGGCATACTATGCAGGGTTTTCCTAAAAAACAATGTGTAGACTCATACAAGAGTAATCCCTCTCAATCATCATTTATGACCCACTAGAAGTGTGTGGCGGTGTATTTATCTTCAGCGACTCTGCCCTCTGCTTGTATTTTTGTTATTTTCTTATTATTTTGCATGTGGCACCTTCTCGCAGGGTTGTCATTTGTGCTTCAGAGCATAACTGCCATGTAACAATCAGAAAATAATGTTTTACTGATCTAATTCACGGCTTTATTCTTGCCAGCACTGCTCGCTCTCTTCATTCATTCTCTAGCTTGCTCAACCGCTGCTCTCTCTCTCTTTCTCTCTCTCTCAGACACCAACCAACAAATCCTGCATAGTATACCTTTAAACTCTGACAGTCATTTTTATGAGCTTCCTATATGTTTTGATAAAAACCTTATGCTGCAAAAACTGTCATACCTACATTCAGCAGATAAATGTAGTTGAGTAAAAACATGAAATCTCACTTTAAAAAGTGCCATTACCTTGAAACTGTAGAACGTTTGGTTATCAGGATAACTTAGGTTCTCTGAGAATGATACTTTACTGTACTTGAGTTAATAGTTTCTCACTTCTGGTAGCACTGTTTTTTTTAACTATGAACTCACACGTACACAAAGAACATCACCAAATCATGTAAATCGAAGGATTCAATATTTTCACAACACCATTGTTTTTCCAGCTCTTTCTCTTTCCTTTCTCTCCTTCTCGTAGGATGTGGATCTTGAATACCTGTCTGGCATCACAGAGGGTTTCTCCGGAGCTGACCTGACAGAGATCTGCCAGCGGGCTTGTAAGCTGGCCATCCGTGAGGCCATCGAGGCCGAGATCAAGGCTGAGCGTCAGAGGCAGAGCAGACCAGGCATCCCCATGGTCAGACTTTCTGTTGCTGCACTGCATCCTTGATTATATATGACATACTGTAATATTTTAAAGAGGGGAAAGCACTCTCACACACACAGACACACACACTCCACACCTCAAAGCAGTACCGGGCTGTTTGTGCTCGGTACACAATGAGAATGTGGAAGATAAAAAGTTCCCTAAAGGGCGGCTGTGTGTTCATGTAACTTTCAGCCTTTGGACTGGGATCACACACACATACATGTATACAGTGTACAATGCATATTGTTTCCACATGTGGTCATAATGTATTTTCATGGTCTGCAGGATGAGGACTTTGATCCAGTCCCAGAGATCAGGAAGGACCATTTTGAAGAGGCAATGCGATTTGCTCGGCGCTCTGTTAGTGACAATGACATCCGCAAATATGAGATGTTTGCTCAAACTCTGCAGCAGAGTCGAGGTTTCGGGAACTTCAGGTACACACACAGATACAAGTACAATACATACATACAAATGATTCACTACAGAAAACCTCGTCATGAGTTGTCTTGGTTTTTTTATCTATTAATTTGACCCTGTTTTTTCCTCCACTTAGGTTCCCCTCAGCTACTGGTTCCCAGTCTGGAGGTCAAGGGTCTGGCTCTGGGTCAGGGAGGCCAGGCCTGTTCAGAGAAGAAGGTGACGATGATCTTTATCAGTGACAGAAACATCATCGTATAACGGAACAGCTGCACAATATTTTCCTCTTCCACGACTGTGCTTTTGCTTCCTTGGAAGAATGGAAACAGGAGAATAATGGGAGTGGAAACGGGAAACAGAGGGACATGATCGTAAAAATAATTGTAAGGAATCTTTTTTAAAAGAAAAGAAGAAGATTTCAAACAAGAAATCAGATGAAAAATGTTGTTATATTATGTTATTATATAGAGTTTCATGGTAAAAACCAATAGACATGTTAGACATTTGCACTGAAATAAAAAAAAGCACTGGGTTTGTACACACTGTATTCTGCCTGCACTATGAAAACAATGTAAGTTGTGTGTCTGTGTGAGTCGAAAATGTAAGAAATAAATATATTTGTATGGCTTTATGATCAGTCTTCAGTCTTCTATCTTGGAATACTGAATGTGTTGATTTTTTCTTACATGTATCATTTAAGAATACAGTTTAGAGTATAATTAGTTTCAGTTCAGTAACTAAAAGGCTCAGTTCACACAAACTGTATAAAAAGGTATCTAATAATGCACATAGTCTCAGTTTTATTAGCCAAAGCTGTGAGGTACCAATACACCACAGTTAAAATTAAATGTAAATGGAACTTTCAGATTTTATTTGAGAATTTTAAAAGCATGCGTCTTTCCAGCAATGTTTAGGGTTCTTTTGGTTATCTAACTCTGGACACTTTTTTAAATTCTTTTTTAACCTTAAATATGTGACACACAGTGAATCTGAGGTCTTCAGGGCCCCGGGGGGTCTGGAGCTCTTTACAACATTTATGAGATGTATGATGTGTAGTAATGTTGAATTATTTGGTACTATACAGCAGCAGCATTGTGTGTCTGAAGCAAAATTCCCTCTGGGACAATAAAGTCTTATCTTATCTTGTATACAGTGTGGTTTGGGGCCACGGTGCAGTAGACCACTAACTCATGCCACACTAGAAAATAATGAATATTGAGCTGAACTGTAATGTTTGTGTCGTTTACACCATTAACCTTAATCCTGCTGACTGGGGTCCCTGCAGAACCCAGAGGCTTACTTTTTGCCATATCTCTTTTTTTGCCATATAACTTTATTCTATCATTCCAATTTTTCATGATTTTGTCAATCAATGTGTTCCTAATAACTTCATATCATTGTTTTCTGTTTGATTTAATTAGTGCTTTTTAAAAATACCAGTCAAAAGCACCCAATTCTGCCTCTGCAGTTTTAATAGATGGAACTATTTATTGAGTTCATGTTTGCCATGGGTCCCAATTTAAAGTATCACACACTATGGTGGCTCTGTGGAAAGATTGTACTCGAGATAAAAAGTGCAGTTGGTATTAAAGAAAAGTATATATTTTCATCTTACACAATATGTAACTTTCCTTAAATAATAATAATCTGTTTTTTTCTGATGATATTAATCACATAACTACTAATGATTTGAGTAGAAATAAGTTAATATTTTGCTATGATGGTTGTTTCTCACAGTAGTTTATTCTTGGGAACCAGTCGGTAGTCCTTGTATGTTAAATATGTTGGTAAGATGAGGGTTAAATATATAACTGAATCAGTAATTTTGTCATTATATTGATAATGACATTTTTAAGTTGTCAGCGGAACCTTTGTTACTTGGCTACGGGGACGGTGTTTCTGATACACCGCTAGGCTGTTATTTCCCGGGGAGAGGCGGAAGTGGAGACAGCGGGCTTGTGGAGGTGACCGAATGGCAGATAGCTGAATAATTTTGGAAACACTAGCTTATAGCGGAGTTTAAAGCGAACAGAAAACATTATTATTGTTTAGCTAACAGTGCTTAAACCATGGGAGCTCACCTGGTCAGACGGTACGTCACCGAGACGGACACCGAGCCGGACCCGGCGAGGAAATACGAGTTCGACCCTCAGTTCGGCTTCCCAGAGAGAAAAGAAAGAGGTTAGTGTGTATGCTCACAAACTGCAGCATGCTGCAGACTGGAAGTAGTCAGCATGGTATAACATTAACCTTTAGCTGCATATGTTAACTAGAAGCTCCCATTTATTTCTACGAAGACTACAGATGTGCCGTAAAGCTGCGTTAACTGACGCTGAATGTCATCTGTGTTGTTACTAGGGCTGTAGTCTCCTGGTCGATTAGTTGGTCGATATGCTCTCGTCCGATCAAATTCTCAGTGGTCGAATAATCGCCGTGTTACTTTCATAAGGAGAAAAGTGCTACATCAATAGCTTTCCAGGATTAATCCATTTCCTGCGGCGGCAGGGACAGACTAACAAATTACCTGTGAAAACAGGGGTGTATTCAAAAAACCCCCGTTGTTTTCACAACTGAGAACTCGCTCAACCTGATGGAGACTGCTGGGTCAACCTGTACTCAACGTTTAATGAACGTTTACGCTCTGAACGTTTAGTGAATCAGTGTTTCTCCTATGATTACAACAACGAGAACCCCCACCAGGCTTATATATATACATATATAAACAAACAAATGTATATATTTTTTGGTTTGTTTTTAACCTTTATTTTACCAGGCAAGACATTAAGAACAGTTTATGTATAATGACGGCCTGGCAAGTGCCAGAAGGCACGTGAAAGGGGGAAGGAGGGCAGGGGACAACAACAAAAAGAAGAGCAACTAATCAAACAGAAGTAAACAGTAAGTAAAGTAAAACATACACAAGTATTAACCAAATAGAAGTAAAACATTTACAAGTATCATTGAAAATATCCATAAGTAGGCCCTTAAAAGCAGAGACTGAGATAAGCTTATCCAGTTTTAGTGTTTTTGTAACAAATTCCAGTCATTAGCGGCAGCAGACTGGAATGACAACAGGCCAAAGGATGTGTTGGATTTAGAGGCATTTACTCGACGTAAGAGGAAGACCGCGTGTTGTTCTTGGTCACAAATATTGGCTGCAATAAATGACTTAAATTGGGGGGTGAGTGTCCGAGAAGAGTTTTATAAATAAGCGTAAACCAGTGTATTTCAGGATGAGTATGCAGAGAGGGCCATTTAACCAGAGATTACAGAAGACAGTGGTGTGTTTTAAATGGAGCGTTCAAAAAATATTTTTTTAATGCCAAAAATAAAGCCAAATATCCATTCATTCAGAAAACAATAGCATTTGGGAACCTCTGTGCAACGCTGTTCTGAAACATGAGTCAACCTCTGTGTCATTACCTGGGAAAAGTGAAGGGGGTTAGCTCCAAGGTTAGCAACCATGGGTTAGCCTAACCTGAAGACACTAAACAGAGAAATAGAGAACGGAGAAATGTGTGGCTGCTGAGTTCACTCTGTCCCGTAACATCCAACAATCACCCCCCCGTGACTAATCGATTAGTTGAAGACTGTGTACGATTCCAGTTGACCAAGATTTTCTTCGGTTTATTAGAGCCCTAGATGTTACTGAAAACTGAAAGAACTGAAAAGTCGGATCGGTGCATCCCTATTTCAGATGTTTTAATACAGAAAGTGTATGAAACCCATGACCAAAATAGTCATACTTCTTGTCATTGTGTTACTTATGGATTGAATTATAGTGGAAATAAATTATTCCCCTTTTTGCTGGGGACCCCTAGAACTCCTCCAAGGACCCCTTGGGGTTCCCGGACCCCACTTTGAGAACCACTGACTTACGACATGTGTGACGTTAAGACAGTAACAGAAAACAAGTAGGCATCATAATAAAATGAAGATAACATAAAGGACATGACTTCACTTTCAATTTGTTGATACAGTCAACAGGTTAACAGGACAAAGAGTAAAAATAATAATAATAATAAATAAATACATAAATATAACTGAAAAGTTAGGCAATACAATTAGATTTCTATTAAAAGTTCTTGGAGCACACTAACTGTATGTGCACATTTTTTATTGTTTATAAGTTGGATAGACTCAAAATGTGTTGTTACTGTAACCTCCTAAGTCAACAGATAAAGACAAGATATTTATATATTTGACAAGTCACAAGCTAATCATTATATATTTAATGTAAACTACTTTTTTAGCTGACATTCTCAATTATTTCAGAAGACATTTGAACCACCAGACACAGGAACAGTTTCTTCCCCCTCGCTGTCACACTTATGAACAGTTAACTCACTGTAGCACTGTGCAATAACACTAAACACTATAATACCCTCTGCACCTACAAATTATATATATATTCATTTAGTTTAAATTACGAAATGTGCATTCCATTTCACTCATTACTGTATATTTGAACAGGATGTATATATATTGTACATAACTACCTTCTTCTAATTAAATACATTTTTCACCATTTAATATTTATCTCAGCACTCTTCACTTCTTTGTACTATTTCTATCCTGTTCACAGTTAACAGAAACTCTTTCACCTGTATACATATTATCATTCCTTGTGTATTTTTCTGAAGATTGTTTTGTTGTTATTCTGTACATTGAGAGCCACTAAACCGGAGTCAGACTCCTCGTATGTGTAAACATAATCGGCCAATAAAGATGATTCTGAAATCTAGATTTCAGTTTGAAATCAAATGTCAGCTGACTTGTTGTGTTGGTTTTCACAACAACTTTTTGTAGCATATTTGACACACTAAACAAAACTCCTACGATATGTTTGTGTTTAATAAATAACAAATGCTGTATGTAGATATGAAGTGTGTTGCTACCAAAGGTGCCTGGTTGGTCCTGATTATCATATTGAATCTGAGGCCTTCAGGGCCTGTGGGGATCTGGAGCTCTTTATGTACAGTGTGATTTGGGGCCACAGCGCAGTTGCCCACTAACTCACGCCTTGCTAGAAATTAGTGAATATTGAGCTAAACTTATATTTAGCAGGTATTTTGGTAGTTTTTTTTAATGTGTAGGTACAGATTCATGCAAAGGTAAAATACACATAAATACATATGACATGTTATTTCTTTGATGTTGGAGAACAATTTAATCAAGACTTATTAGTTAGTGTCAAAGACTGATTGTGATGTTTTATTGAGACAAATCCTGGAGCTGCACCAAACATAGAAAGGTCATTCTGTGTCAAATCAGATAAAGTTGTTGTAGCACCGTCTCAGATTTCAAACCTTGTCTGTATCATGAATGGGTCCCAAAACCAAGGCCTGTAAAACATTTCTGTTCAAATTTTTATAGCTTCAAAAACACCTTTTATGTACGTGGAGTAGCCAGCAGGAACATATTTAGATGGAAATAGCTTGATGTGTGGTTATTAAGGTTACAAAGTGCCAGCGTCCTTCTGTTTTTCCTTCATACAAAAATAGATTTGAGAGATATTTTACTTTTATCAGAAAAACATCCATTTTAGGATTGTTTTACCTCAGTATCTCCATGATTATTGAATTCCTGTGCCATAGGAATAGTAAGAAATAAAAGATAAACATGTTTTCAGTATGTTCATTGGAATAAAGGGCATCTGCGATGGGAACTGTGTCTCCAGTAAGGTCCTGGATATTGAAAATAAGTGAAATATTTTGATAAAACCTCTGGTATAAGGAGGAATAAGTGGTATCATAAATGACCCTTTCAGGCTCCAGTGGGAGTATCTAAATATGTTTCCACATAAAAGGTTGGATGTGTTTATACATGTAAATTTACAGAGTGAACGTTAGAAAGCTATATGCCCTGATAGTAAAGAATATAGCTTGTTTAATGACCTGTAGTAAAATGAGCCTACAGAAACCACAACAGTATTTCTTTACTCCAATCAGTATCTCAGAGGCTGGGACACAGAAGTATAGATGATAAAGGAAGACCCTGTTTATTCATTATGGATGGAGTTAAACAAAGCCTTTAACTATGTGTATTTATCTATGAAGGGAACATGGAAGGATATTGGCACTTTTTACACTAAATATACATACATTAAGCTATTTCGACATTTCCATGTTTCTACTTTCTACCCCACATACCATTTTGGTCCTGTGAAAATGCTCAAATACTGGCACAAAATTAACAAAAGATTGTATTTGAAGAAAAAAAAAGATTGATATCATATGGGTGCAAAAAATGGGTTTATAAATACCTTCAATGTTACTCTTGTTTAGGCATTTTGCACTTTTTTCCATATCTAGGGCCTTATAGAAAATCAATAGGCATGCAGTACAAACTTAATGGTTCAGTCATACTGAGAACATGTTTGTCTTCCATCCTACAAAGTTTGATGAGGCTATGAATAATACTTTTCAAGATAATAATGCCCAAACATGGCTTCCCAGATAAGATGTTTTTGGGAGTAAAAATTTAACAATATCAAGGGTCCAAGAAATATAAAAATGTTGGAACTGAACTAAAATATTTTACAAGCCTTAGTCTTTGGACCCAAACATTATAAAGACAAACGTTGAACACAATCTGAGACGGTGCTGCAACCAGTAAATGAAAATAAACCAGATTTAGACATATTATCTTAAGCATAAATAACCACAGTCATAAAGTCATTGTCAATGGACCCCACTTTAAAAATGTCACCTTGTCAAATTAATGAATGGTGCACTTTTAGCTTGATGCATGGAAGGGGCTTTGGGTTGGTTAGGAAACCCCATGTTTGTATAAAAGAGTTACAACATCGAGAATATTAAATGCTATGAAAACTATGTAGAGTCTATCCTGGACCGGACTTGTATAACACAGTTTCGACCACTCCTTGAAACTCTCTCAAGTATCATTTAACACCAAATCCAAGTCACAGTGTAGCCGCTGACTCATGTATATTATCAGAATATGTATTCACATCAGATCCTTGTACATTGAAAGATGACTGAACATGTTTTATCCCTTCGGCAGAGATGGTAGCCAGCCAGGACCAGATGAATTTGGCCCAGCTGCCTTTGGAGCAGAGGGACTACTGTGCTCATCACCTCCTGAAACTCATGAAGTGCAAGCGAGACAACTGGCCCAACTTCCTGGCCTGCAAGCATGAGAGACATGACTGGGACTACTGCGAGCACCAGGAGTAAGTGTGTTACAGTAGAGAAAGAGTTGAAATATGAAGGTTGGGGGTTTTTTTTTATATAAGACTGACTTTTCTAGACGATAAAACTTTCAGCAGACCCTTTTTAATGGGTTAACTATATGTAAGGCCATTTGTTATGTATAGAGAGAAAACTGAGGTTAATACAGTCGAAATGAAATCAAATGGACACAACAAAAGCCCAAGAAATCCGTCTAATTTAACTGGCTAGTATCTTCTAAGTAGTACGACTCAAGTACATGTTTTCAGGATTGAAACTAAACTAAGAAATTTCCATTTTCTAAAATCAAAATCCACAAATAAATCCCACAAAAACTCAGAAATCTGGATATATTCTTCTCCTTATTTGAATGCCTAGTCTGTAGCTGGGCTTTAAACATTGTACTATTTCTAAATGCAATAAAGAAAAATATTTTTTTGAAGTCGGAGCATTCTTCAGTGTGAGTTAAACTTTTAACGGCACTTGTGAGTGAATTCAAGAACCTCAATTTCCCGTCCTTGTTAAAATGTGATATATATATACATCCAGCTTGTTAACTGTGTACTCGGTGTGTTTCTGTCTCCAGCTATGTGATGCGTATGAAGGAGTACGAGAGGGAGAGGAGGCTCCAGCTGAGGAAGAAGAGGATTGAGGCCCAGGCTGAAGCTGCATGAGCAGTACTGATTTCTTCTCTGTATATACCCGCTGCTGTTCACATTAAACAATCTTGTTTAAGCTCTACACACCCGGAGTCTTGATTAATGTCTAAACACCCCGTTCTTCTCTGGCAGCTGTTTTTTAATTTGATTTCTACAGAGGAGTCCATGGTCCAGGGACGAAATGATTGGTCTTTGTCAGTCAGCACCACCATGTGGCCATTGGTGGAAATACTCCTCAACTGTGAGACACTTGTACCCTTGTTCAGGACACTTCTGCCTAGTTAGACTACAACTAAAATAGATTACCCACCGTAATGAATATTTTCCCATATCTATCTTCACCAATTATTACACACACAATACTTGAGTCTGAATAAGTTATTCATGTTTTGTTTTCACTCTAAATTTTCCTGTATTCGGTTACCAAACTATTGCAGGTATGGCCTGTTTGACATAAACTGTCATATATCTTAAAAACATTATGTCACTGCAGCCAAACTTAGATGTTAGATAATACATTTCAACCCTGACCGACTCTGCAAATTGACCATTTTGCCTGTTGATGATGCTACATTAATATGTTAAATGAACATAACTCTGCGGTCCTGAGTTCTAGCTTCCCTGAAAGAATTTAGCTATTATTCACAAATCATGGCTTGGACAAAAGCTTTGTCATTTAACTTAATACTTGGTTTTCCCATTACAGTATGTAGAATAAATATCACATGTTTACACACAGTAGATTAAAGTCATTAATGATACACCTGTAATACTGCACATGACTGAGCAAAGCAACATTTTGTTTACCTTTTTTTTAATAAATTACTTCATCAGACATCAACAAAATTAAATGCTGTCATGGTTTTAAATTTAGATTAATGGATATCAAAATGGAACAATTCAAGATTTGCTGTATATCACCAGATGCAGATTCAGCCCCAAAACAACAGTATCAGATGTCATGAGAGTGGTGGGACATCTCTCCGACTTACACTATTTATATACAGTACAGACCGCTCTGGAAGCTCAAATGCACACACATCAATTAACCAATCAGAAAGGGTTTGTTTGTGGGTAATAAAAAAACCTTAGCAAGTGTAAGTGTTTTACATTTTCACTCAACATGACAGGGATCAAGAACTGGAAGGGAAAGAAACTTTGGGCTGGGGGGCGGGGTTAGATTCTTTCAGTCGGTCTGGTAAGTGTGGATCCAGTGTAGATTTAGGAGGAAATTAAAAAAAGGAGGGCACCCTTTCACTTTTGGGGTGGAGAGCTGGAGCTGAATGGGTGAGGGAGTGACTATGTGGTCCTCTACAGGATGAAGGGCACGATGGGTGAGCGGAGAGGAGGGTAGTCGCGGAACTCCTTCAGGTAGCTGCGGTGCTTTCCCTTGGCCCACACGGTCATCTGGATGAACCCCACCAAGGTGAAGAAGGCCACCGGAAGACACTGAGTCATCAGAGTGAAGCCAAGCCAGGAGCCCAGCTGCAGGAGGAAGAGGAGGAGGAGGAGGGAGGGGTGTTACATACAGACTGACACCACCAGAGGGCAGGAGCTGCAGGTCTAACACTAACAAAACCTTCAGTGTTCTGTCAACCAAAGGGAAAAACAAATGGTGCAATAAAAACAGGGAGACTACGTGGTTTAAACCTCCAGCTGTGCAACTAATGTTAAGTACTCTCTTAAGCTAAATTTGACAATTCACCACTCTGTGTTCCAGTAAGACTCTTCAGCTATCACATGCTAAATAAAGCATGTTACCTCATAGGTGTAGTTGGGGCAGGAGACCAGCAGGAAAATCCAGGTGAAGGGGTTCTTGGTTGGATAGGGAATCTTCCTGGTCTTGGAACCTGGATGAAGAGAGCAAAAGAAATGAAAGAAAGAAAGAGAATGTCAAAGAAAGTTATCAATTTTTAAAAATCTATCTACTCGTTCTTATGTTTACATTTTGGGTCTGTTGTCATAAGCAACCAGTTGACCAATGATGACATTCTAAACTGACATTAATTGAGAAGCACACAAATATATTTCAATAAGAAGTGATTTACAGAACTGTTACCAAAACCTATTTTTAATTTTATTTCTTCAATATTATTAGGAGCTGAAAAAAAGAAAATATAACTGTGGCCAAAACAAGGCTGCTATTAATGATTATTTTCATTATTGATTTCAAATAATTGATTGATTGATTGAAATATAAAATGTGAAAATCTCAATTTCATAAAGTCCAGTATTATGAAAATGGTATACGAAATGATATCAGATTTCTGTTTGTCCAACCAACACATCAAAATCGAAGGACATATCAAGGAAAAGCTACAAATCTTTACAATTAGAAGATGGAACTAAGGGAATGTTTGGCTTTGTTGCTTGAAAAATGATCTAAATAGTTGCCGATTACTTTTTCCGTTGATCCATTAATCGACTACTTGTTTCAGCTGTAGTTGTAACTATACAGTTGCGTGTTTGAGCGACAGATGTATAAGTGTAACTGGTGTGTGTACCTGGCGGACGGAGGTTCCTGAGAGCAATGTGGATGGAAAAGTTCCCGACCTGACAGAACTAAGAAAAAAAGAGCATATATCATTGATAAAAATAAAGTCAGGGCCTGTATCTAAATAAACTCATCTTAAAAAAATACAGTTGAAGTAAATGTCACCCTTGTTTATACTCATCAGTCAAATCAAATGATGCTTTATAAATTAAAGAACAAAGTGATGAATATTTACCAAGAAAATGATGAGGGCCAGTCTTATCTGTTGCTCCCCGTAGACTGCAACAAAACACAATTAACGTAAGTACAGATGAAAAGGAGTTACAGTGACAAACAGGTTCGTGTAGGTGTATACTCACTGGGTGGTGTATACAGCGGGTGGTTGATGTAATAGGCCATCCATGCTGCAAAGCCCCAGTAGTAGGTACAGTTCTGAAACAGAGAATGTGACGGGAACGTTGTCATCGAGACTTCCTTGTGGCGGTAGATACACTTCTGTTAATTATTCAGCTTTTACTCCGTGTAACCCACATGACATCTTTGCAGATATTAATGTAAGGAAAGATGTGACGGTGTGTGAGTGGCAGAATGTATCTCACCTTAAAGATGTTGCGTAACGGCATGGTTCCATGAGAGAAGCGATGGACAAACAGCGTCTCCAGCAGCCTCTTCACGTAGTGAAAAGAGTGACACATACAGGCGAGACTGGAAAAAGCAGAGACACAATGTATAAAAAAAAAAATAAGGTTGCAGGTACATGGCATCCTCTCAGTGAGAACAAATCATTCATTGACTGTTTTATCATCGTCCAAGAGCTCTGTCTAGATAGGATTTTAAGGCTCATTTCCACGTTGATATGAAAAAGCATGGTTTAAAAGAATAGTTTGGTATTTTGGGGATACTTATTGGCTTTCCTGCCTAGAGAAAGATGAGGGTCAGCTTAGCTTAGCATAACAGAGCCTGACTAGCCGTTTCCAGAGGCAAACAGCTTCACCAGGCTCTGTCCAATGTTAACAAAACTGCCTACCAGCACCTCTAAAGCTCTCTAATTACCACGTTATATATCTGTCTTTGTATCTCTGTCTCTCGTGGAGTCTTGTTGTCACCGTGAGGTTGACAGACAACCAGCAAAGACTACAGGAAATCACTGCGCCTGGCCAAGAAACTGACCCACACATAACCCATCGTAACTGATTTTAAACTAATTAAACAAACAAGATACAACCTGTAAATTAGTGAGCTTGGCACGCAGACCTTTGTGCTAAGCTAAGCTAACCTGCTGCTGGCTGATGCTAAATATTTAAGGGACAGACATCAGATTGGTATTGATCTTCTCATCTAATTATCTGCAAGAAAGTTAATACGTGAAGGAAGTAAACTGTGCATTTTCCCAAAATATTTGTGAAGGCCTGTGTTGGAGACACTCACTGTACGACCCAGTGTTTACTGGTAGTAAAGTCATATTTGGGTGCATAGATGAAGGGAACTCTGAAGTAGAACATCAGATAGATGACCAGAGGACCGGTATACTCGGTCAGGAAGACCTGAGGAAAAGACAGAAAGCAGGACAGCATGAGTCACAGCTGTTACACATTATCTAGTGCTAATGAAGTTTGTTATATTTTCTTCTCCCTCAGCCTGGAGACTCAGTTTAACTCAGATAAACAAACACTGAGCACATACTTTGTTGTTGTCATGCTGGTGATTTATTGACTTGCTGATGTCTTAGAAAGATAAATATCCACCTTCTGCTTCCCTTCCCTTCTATCTCAGTCACTTCATGCCTCTCCTCCAATTCCCAGCGACTGTAACTTCAGCAAATTAACCTCAGAGTCAAGAGGAAAACTTCTGCCCCACACATACACACAGTCCTTTTTTACCCAGCGGGAAATCTCGATATAGCCCTGCTTGATCCCACTCGAGCTCTGATAAAATGTGGGCTTGTCAGGACTCTGGACTGGGTCTGACTGTCCCTGTGTTTGGACTGTACTCACTGTGACCCAGCTGATCTGAGCTCCCAGGTCTCTGAAGTAGAACGTTGCCGTGGTTCCCACAGGAAGATTCTGCAGAACATCCTCGTCCTTCAGAGACTTCCCCTCTGAAACACACACATGTCAACTTAAAAACACACATTGAGATTTACATTAAATTACAGTTATCAATCATCACGTACTTTAATTATACTGATTACCCATCACACTTTTGCTGACTTACTGGGGTCGAGGCGAATGGACTGTCTTGCTGGGTACCACTGAGGATCTGAAACAGTCATATAAATACTTAACAGACATCTTAAGATGGGACATAAAGTAAGTATTTCTATGTGCAGCTTGAAGATTTACTTGATCTTGAATCTGATTTATGAGGCTTTAGTCGCCTGCAGAGAGATGACACTCACGGGTCTTGTGGAACATAGACTTGATCTCCCCGATAGTGGCATTTGGCTCAACCTACAAATAACACCGCAATAAATAAGCAGAGGGACATGTACAGACATAAACACACAAAGGAACAGATAATAACCCTGTTTTCCATTCATGATGGTGATTAGTGATAAATTTAGCTCTGGCTGTGCTCACACACCCCATGGACGCGGGCTATTTAACAGCTGGTATTAGGGTTTTAAAGAGCCTAGACACACACACACACACGCATATAACCACAGCCAAAGTACACGACCTTGTGCCAGGCTGCCAGCAAATGGCCAAACTACCGCAAATATCAACACAATGGCAACAACACAGAAACAAGAGGACACAAATGCAAATCTGCTAGCAGCTGTGTGAGGCTGAGCAACATGCTAACACCGGCATGACAACATGCTCACATTTGACAACGCTAATGTGCTGATGATGCAGGTGATGATGCTAACCATGTTCACCATCTTAGTTTAGCGTGTTAGCATGCTAACACTTGCTAATTAGCACTGACCACAACATACAGTTGAAGTTGATGTGAATATCCTTAATTCAGCAGGTATTGGGTCATAAATCAAAAGTATTGGACAAATTCAAATTTGTGACTTGATGACGGAGCGAGATGAAAAGTCAGGGATCATCAAAGTCTTTACATCCTGCAGGGGGACGTGAATGTCTGTTTTATGGCAATCCAATCACAGTAGTTGTTGAGATACTACTGTCTGGACCAAAGCGGTGGAGCCGTCATGAAATCAAAGAATATGAAATATAAATTTCTCCCCTCTGATTTCTCAAAGGACACACAGGACCAGGGATTTACAGAGCAGATATATGTGCTGTAGCTTTAAAGTGTGGTGAACCCTGTAGCCTCAAGGGTTTTATGTTGACTGTCACATATTTTGTTTGGAATATTTTTTGACCGTCTGAACACTTATAATCTCTACAATCAAAATGAGTCCAGAATTTAATTATTAGGTGTTTTTCTAAAAAAAAACTTTGAGGATCTTTGAGGATCCAGCTAAGACTTTAGTTCCTGTTACTCTGTGGCCCTGTTCACACCTGGCATTAACATGCATCTTGGGTGATCCGATCTAAGTACAGGTGTGAACACACCCGAGATGCGTTGAGGACGCATTGAGATCTGATCACTCAGACCACATTTGGAGGTGGTCTGGGCCGCATGTGGCCACATTCATTTAGCAGTGTGAATGTGAATGTGTCCTGGGCCACACTGAAGGACCACCTACTCAACTGATGTCCTCTATTTTTTTGACAGACTTGGCATGGGAAGGGCACTGCGGCCTCCGTCCAAAGCTGTGTTCCACTTGTTTGATAACAGAATAAAGAAATGTATTATTTTGTTTTTCATGTGAATTAAAGAAAAATGAAATCCACTTCCCATTTTTTCCTGTTTTTCTCGTTCCCCTAACCTGTTATCCTTTCCTTATCTTAAAAATCAACAATCAGAATAGAAATTAAACCAAAACCAGAAAATCAATTGTTTTTCTCTTGTCTGTCTAAAAAATATTTCAGAAGCTAAAACGTTTAATTCTGTTTCCCCAGGATAGTTTCTTCTGTCCTGTCAAGTTGATACAGTTTTTAGTTTTGCTGCTTCACTGTATGAACCTGGACTGTGTGTGTGTGTGTGTGTGTGTGTGTGTGTGTGTGTTTAACAGCTGAGCTTTTGGATGTGTAGAAGAACACAGAACATTTCCACTTGTGATCTGATCACAACAGATGCATGTTAATGCCTGGTGTTAACAGAGTATAATTTACCTGGGTTGTCAAACCTTTCATCATGACCTTATGACTGACCTCACAAAGGGGAATTTTTATGTTTAAGCCAATTTACTATAAATGGTAGGTGTACACTTAATATTCCTGCTGCCCAGTGCTGCCAGTCTTTATGGTTTTTCTTTTAAAAATGATTTTAGTATTCTGCTGTTATACATATCATGTTTAGATTTACCTGTGAAGCACTTTTGACTTTTCCTGACCTGTTTCAAATGTTTAGATTTTAACTGCCTTTAACCAACTGTTTCTATTCATTTTAGTAGGTTATGAAAAGAAACTTGAGACCTGAAACGTGCTTGAGATGAATGAACATAATCTCTACCTCCGTCCTTTGTGCATGATACATTTTCTACCTTATGCAAGTTTTAAGTCTCTGAAACTTCAAATTATAAAGTCCAAACGTGAAAATCATTTTATTCTTTAGCTGTACAGCAGGAGCGCAGTGACTGAGTTTAATACCAAGACCTAATCTATTAGTCTTTCCTTATATGAGCGTGAAAACACACAATCTGCATGACATCATTATAACAGCTCAGACATCTGCATCAAAAATCTCTCAAGCCTCTGACATTTATGACCTCAGTGACAAGTTTCTCAAAGCATTTTAGTGTTGATCCTGTGTTTGCCTGCTAGCCTGGACAAGGAGAACTAAGATGTTTTTTTGTGAAATGTATACCTGTATAATGCAATCACAGTGTCCAAGCAAGGTTGTGACACGAGAGGAGACAAAAGCAGCAAAACTGAAAAAAAAATATAAATACGTTTCTCTGTGGCTTTCTAGAGAAGCTCATGAATCTACATATAGGTGTGTGAGAGGCCAAACTACACCAAACAAAGTACAGACAGATAGAGAGCACAAATGTTTGCACCTTGTACATCGTCGTTCCTCAGACATTAAATGATAAGTTACTTTTGAACCAGCGTATCATTACAAAGCAATTTGAGCATTGAGTTTGGCTGATAAAACAGAGTAGATGTGTAATCAGATGCTTAGTAACTGGCAGTCCTGTGTTAAACAACTTTATGGCCTTGTTCAGTATAAACAGTACAGTAATACTATAAATAATCTCAGCACTATGGTTAGAACAAAATGGCCAAAAGAGTTATTTTTCAGGGGATTTTAACGAAATGTAAATAAACTAGAGATAATTTCCTCAATTTCAATGCTTTCAGCATGAAATTAGAAATATGATTTATATTTTGTAATTGTTTTTCTATTGAACTCACCAAGTGACTTCCCTCACAGACTGTGTGACCCCGCTGTAGTAGCCTGCAGCTGTAATTGACTTAGCTTCTGTTCGATTCGTCCTGAGGACCACGTGCCATTTTCAGCAGGATGACATCATTAAGAAACCACCTCTCTGTGACCCCTGTAGGCCCCCCTTCTTTCTACAGGCTTCATTCAGTACTGTGATTATGAGTTTGTCCTATAAAACCTGACCCAGACATGATACGAAGACTTCACTTTTATTTCTAACTCTGTTAACCCACTTTAGGAAACCAGTCACCCCAAAGGGCCCTCTGTCCAGATCCAGATCTATATCAGTCATAACTGTGAAACTGCCTCTCCAAAAAGGTGTTAAGATTGTGGATGCCATCACCATGGAAACTCTGCTAATCCGACAACACGGTATAATCCAACAAGGATAGCACCTTACACTTGTCAGTCGTGAGGAGCAGCCTTTGATAAGCCGAGTCTGTCCTGGCTGACAGGGTAACACCACTGTAAACTTGGCTAATGCACCGCCACACACCAACAGGCCTCACACCAACGATATACTGAACCCTCCTAAAGCTACAGCACTGGCCTACAGGCCTAACAAATTAATGCTGTCTAACACAATAATAACAAAGTACAGGCCAAGTTATAATTACTGTAAATATACCTGATAAAACACGCTTAGACGTTCTATCAAAATAAATTTGACTGATGCCTTTTAGTCTGGACTTTAATCCACCAGTAATTACACTGGTCAAACCAGACTGTAGTGCAAAGATTGTTGTTCTGTGCAATCTGGCACAGTACCGCTGCCAGTGATGTTAAACGTCCTGCAAACCATCAAGAAAAGGTGTTGACATGAACTGCAGAGATGTCTGGTTTTGACTCTGCTACCACTGTGACAATCAGAGAACTAGATACCTCATTTAATTAAAAAAAACAATTGCACACCAACACCTGTACATGATTACTGTATTTATAATTTTTTATTCAGCATCTTTTTACTCTGTGTGTTTTATTTGTACTATCCGGTGTGATGAAAGAGCACAACTTTTGTTCATGTACGTTTTTAAAACCTTTCCTTGTGAATGAAAGTGCCCTGAGATCACTTCTCTTATGATTTGGTGCTATATAAATAAAATAAATTGAAATTGAAATTGTTGATTCGTTGTGCTGCTACAAGCGAGTCCAAAACAAATTCCTAATCCATCAAAACCAATAATGCCATCCAACAACAAATGTTCTAATTTAAACGGTTTTCAAATGTATAAACAAAGACATAAATTATATTCTGACATTCATGTATGTATGTTATTTAGTTCATAGACGGTATCATAAGATCGACAAAAAACATTAAATTCTTTAATCTCTTTGCCAGATTTCAAAAGTAGAAACCTTTTAAGAGTTTTAGGATTGTAACAATGTGGGATACACCTCGTTCAAACACCTGAGACAGAGCAGCTAGCGGGACTAGAGTGAAACAACTGCTGAGGACCTGGAACATGAAGTGATGAACATTTCACACAGAGAGGTGAAGTGTCTGGACACATTTTATTTATTGTTAGGAGAAAAGTGCAACCCTATATGTACTACCTCCAGTTGTATAAATATTAGGCTTGCAGACATGAATATTATGAATATCATTACTGATATTATGAATTCTATAATATTATACAGGAATACATTGACACAGAATTCCCACAGGAGCCTCACAGGATGTGGACACTGCTTGTTAATGAATGCAGTCCATAGACTGCGGTGGTGGTTTATTATTGTAAAGTAAACTGTACCTCGTATCACATGTCCCATACGATAACTGGTGCCTCAAAATTGACTACAGACTTGAATGAGCAGCTCTCTGACACACTCCGAAAGCTAAACTAAACTATTAAAGCTTAACGGGGGTAGAATTTATTCCAGGGTTGTCACACTCGTTTGCAGTAGTTATTCATGACATTTTGTCGACCCCCTTCGTGTGCGTGTGCCAAAGACACGTACCATACCCAGGTAACTGAACCCAGCAGTGTTGTGTCTCATGTTGTGTCGATGGTCACACTCACAAAGCTGACTGACAGTAACGAATACAACTATAGCAGCTCCAATGTGTTCTAGAGACACACACTCACACTTTTTACAGTAATGTAGGACTGCCAAATCACACGTCGCCTTTAATGAACGTACAGACACACTCTCACACGCTCAGACACAAGGCCAATCAAATGTGCACCTACAGTCATTAAGACACTCATGGCAGAGCTGGGGTTAGTGAAGTATAATTACACTTAAATAAATTGAGATGGAAACTATTTAAATACAAAAAGAAGAAGAAGAAGAAGTTCTCACCTTGTCCAGGAAGCAGAGCTTGTCCTTGGTCTTGGCATCCAGTATCTCCACCTCAAAAAAAACAACAGCCTTTTTAGGTTTTTTAGCAGGTTTGCGTTTAACCGGGGGTGGGGCCAGCATAGGGGCAGCCGCCGCTGCCCCATTGAGTGCCTTTTTACCGCTGGTGGCCTCTAATGCTAGGGCATCCATGTCCACAGTCCTCCTCCTGGACTCAGTTTATTCCCTTCTCCCCCTCACTCTTCCCCTCAGTTCTCTCGTCAATCTCCACCTCTTGACTTGTCTATCCCAGATCCTCGCCAAGCTGGAAAGGAGAGGAGAGGGGCAGCACTCAGCTGTGGAAATAAATCTGTCTCCCCCCCTGCTGCCCCTCCCTCTTTCTCCTCTCTGTCATTCTCTCACCCTCCCTCCCTCTTTGCCCTCTCTCATTCCTTCACTTCTGGCGCACTGCTTTATTTAACTGCCAGCCGACCCCCGGAGCGCAGACATATGCCACATGTGTGTGCACAGTTGCATACATAGGAATGCCCAGCGCTCCCCTGGCAGACTGTCCACAGTAGATCATCTGCATATACAGTAACTCATGATGGAAACTTCTAGAGCAGAGGCTTCATTTCAGAGCTGCTGTTTTGGTTTGGAAATATAACCCCTCCTTAAAAAAGGACACCTAATGACCCCTGACACCTCTCAACCTCTGGCTAAGTGGGAAGAAGGAGGAGAGGCATTATGACCAACAGCAGCCCCCCCCCCCTCTCATAGTTTGACCACCTCTCTTCCTCTCACCAGCTAAATATAAACATCTATTGCTAACTCTGCATAACCAGACCCCCCACCCATCTATGCCTACGTATGATGTCACGGGCTCACTATTGATTACGCTTTGCAGGACTGTCATTCGGTCCTCAATGACTTCTATCTACAGCTTCAGCTAGTCATCCATGTCCATACTACAGCGTGTTGTACCTTGAAACCAAGCTTGACTGCCAGATCGCTCAGTCACACGCAGAGGGAGTCGCCCTTTCCTGCCACCAAGGGGTGATAATACTCCAGACTCTCATGGCTTAGTTGGGGCATTCCCCTTGGTGAAGCCCACCACCCCCCCCTCCCCTCCGCACCCTCCCATTCTCTAATGACCAACAGTTGGAGATACAGTTTCCATAATGAATGAAAGACATAAAGTCACAAGTGGCAACATGTAGGTTTACACCAGACATGTTTTCTTTCTATATTTATATAGACATTTATGAAAGATTGTCTGTTATGTAAAAAAAACAAAACCCCACTTTAAATCAATTTCACCCAAACATCCTTATGTTGCCCCAAATTTGGATTTTTGTTTTTGGTATGCACACTTATCACAGCGTCACATGTAGAGAAGCAAGCATCATTACAAAAAAAAAAAACCCTTAAAAAAGCAAAACAAAAAAATTTTAGTCCTAGAGGCCTAAACTTGCTAATCATTAGGTTTTTGTGGCCTGAGGCAAACACTCATGTACACTTAAAAAAGGCAAGACACATGATACTGCAGTCGAGACTTATGGGAATTAACCACATCTGAGTCTTCTCTGTGCCAGGCATACCCACTGCCACCACATCTCCCCCATCTCGTCTATATAAAGCCTCTGTCTGGCAGTGACAGTCTGTCCTGGTAATGCGCTCTGGGCTGAGGGTGAAGCAGAGAGAAATGAGCTTTAATTGCGACACTGACCGGTGAGTGGAAGCATAGTTTTGCTGGCTTTTCCTGTACTTTCTGTCCATGATGTCACAAGGTAAGAGACTACTTGTGAAATCTATCAAAGATTGCATGTTTAGACAGACAAACAGACAATCTGGAAATGTTTGCACTGCCAGACAGAGATCACTGAAGGTGATGCAGCTCTCTGGTGCTATCTGGTGTAAATATAATGAAACTATGATTAAACTGGTCTAATGACCCAAATGGCAAACAAATTAAGATCAATTTACATGTAAGATACTGGGAACAGTGTCCCTGGAAAGAAATTGAACAAATAATTTTTAGTTTGATACTGTATTGCTCTTCATTTAGCCCTGGCTTCATATCAAAGTGCAAGATGTAAACTTCACGTGTTCTTCAAATTTCACACTGACGTGAACATTTCTCATTGAAGGTTTGCACTAGTTAATGTGTTGATTATGTGTATCATTTTCTGAAATCAATTAGCATACCCAGTCTAACAATGCATATACAGTATATTGGCTAATTCAGTTTCAGTGACCACATGTGCAAAAACCTTTGCACTCACTAAAAGTTGCTTACTAGTATTGCACCATATACTGTGACCTGTGATATTCTGTGACCTGATAAAAAGGTCACAAGCTGTATTTTTATTAACTGTGACTTCAGAGTATTTCATAACAATCACAGATTTTGATAGCTGTAATCAGAAAAGATAGTGTCTGTCTGACCTGTCGATCAACCTGTCAGTTTTTCTTCCATAATTGACCTTCACAGAATATGAGGAGTCACATATTTCAGTCAGTGCAGCGCTGCATCCACTAGTTACTACATGGGCACTATCAGTGGCTTCATAATACTTCAAAAATGTGCAGGCTAGTGGTATTCAACTGCAGGCAAGGGCATGGCCAAGGGTGATCTAGCTCTAGAGGTCATAACTGAAGATAGCCATTAAAAGGTGAGTCAAGCAGATTGATCAGGGGTCGCCTATGATTGACATATTGACCTGTGCACACCGGTGCAAACACTGAGAGGTAAAGGACTCACACAGTTATGAAATAAAAACTTCTTCAATAAAAGAAAATGTATCAATCCATGTATTTTTCATGAACTCAGCTTTTATCATTCTACTTTTGTTCTTCCTCACCCAGGTTGTAAAACCCACACCTATCTACAGAGAGGAGGGGAGCTGGAGGTGCCACTGGTTGGGTCAGTTTCAGTCAAGCTGCTTCAAATCCTGTCTGATGGGTTTTGGTGCTCATGAAACTATTTGTTAACATGTAGAGGAGCTTTCAGTGCTTGTGGTTGTGCAATAGTACCACAGGAAACATTAATTAATTACATTAGTGATGTAAAAAGAGTAAAACAAGGCGTTCTGCACAGTCAAGACTGGCTGCCACAGTATTTTATTTCTGAGTAGTGACTGACTTTGAGATGTTTAAAACATAAATAAATAAATAAATCGCACCCAAGCCATGAGGTTTAATGAAACAGGGCTGAGATTGCGCGCTTGACTGTTCACCTGCATTGTGTTGTAATAACAAGATAAGAAGCGCCTGAGTCACTCCAGCCAGAGACGGCGCATTATCCTACACAGAAACGTACAGTTCATATCGAAAACTTCACAAATTCAAAACACACTTCCTCATACTGTGGGTGGAAGTTGACTTTCAAACACGATAACTGCCGATACAGCCGTTAATTTCCGTACATGAAAGGCCACAAAGCTTCGGTCATAGCAACCAGCCCATGACAGGCGGTGTTGCTGCAGCATGCTGTAGTCCCTGCTCATTTTTAAAACTCTATAGTTGACTGTTCTGGTGGCTTTCACACTAGAAGAATACACCGGAAAATTCCACATTGGTAAAATTAATAATATTTTGGCCCCATAAGGCGCCCCATTGATGGTTTAGAGTTTCACGGACACTACTTACCTCGTAGTGCTTCATCTTGGCAGTTTGCACCCCCTTCCTTAATATCCCAGATGAGCGACAGAGCAGCTACCAATCAGCGGACTAATATGCGATTGGGCGGCCACGACATCCGCCACGCAGCCAATCAGAACCGCCGGCAGTCAGGCGAGTACGCCCACAGTATCAGCGACGTAGCCAATGAGATTTGAGCAAATTGAGAGGTCGCGGGTATGCCAACATAATTGGATTTATTCATAGTTAGGCTTTATTGCTCTTTGAATAGCAGCTCTGTCCGTTTCTGCACAACCTTACTTAGACAACAGACTCTAATGCTGTATAGAAAACTGTTTGTATGTCTGCTGGTGACTTTCCCCTTCTTAATTCCTTGGAAAGTCCATTATTTTTCCATTTTCTTTTTCTTTCTTCCTTTTTTGCAGTCTTTTGGCCTTAAATCTTGATGAATTTTATGGTACTACATTTTAAACTTTCCATTGTTTTTCACATTAGTGCTTTACTAAGTCATATCTTTAAATATTTGCTTTCTCTTGTTATGTTTTCCTTGTATATGAATAGTGCTGTATAAATAAAGATAGCCTTTTCTTGTCCGTTATATTGTTATATCTTATTATCTCAAATTAAAGCCATTATTGATTCTACAGGAAGGTTGTTATGCTTTGTATTAGTTTGGCACAGTTACTCAATAATAATTCCTTCTACAGCAGCAAAACAAGACAACCCAGAGTCATAATGAGCACAAATTAATGGGGGCTATACATTTTAAGGGATAAACATTTTGGTACCTCCCAATTCAAATATACAGAACATTGATGTTTCATACCTACTGTACATATGCCTGGTATGTGGACCTTATTCAAAGGAGCCATTATTTTCAATCTTGATGTCCCAATAAACCTAAATACACAGACCTGCATAACCCTAATGATACAAAAGTGAGGGGCATAACTTGCAATTGTTTCCTCTTTAAAAGAATATCTGAGCTCCAGCTTTTTAGAAAATAATCCTCCTCTTATTTGGGTGGGTCTGTAGGACTGTTACCACCTGCAGTGATAGTAAAAATGTCCCATGCCGCTCCCTGAAAAACAAGTTTTGCTTCACTTGAGACAAGTATCAGACAAATGCCATAATCACTATTTTACAAGCTAATATCAACTTTGTACTGCAATTTACTCATTCATTTTAAAACACCTTAAAATCTTTA
The DNA here is from genome assembly GCF_910596095.1 of Thunnus maccoyii. Classification (NCBI taxonomy): domain Eukaryota; kingdom Metazoa; phylum Chordata; class Actinopteri; order Scombriformes; family Scombridae; genus Thunnus; species Thunnus maccoyii. The sequence continues at coordinate 32,053,989 of NC_056534.1, forward strand.
AAAACACCATAATTGAATGAAACAGAGGACAGCTGCAGTGAACTGAGAAGGATTCTTTTATCATAACAATGCTTAACAACGCTTGTCTGTGTGTAATACAAGACTTTTTGAGACAGTATATAATGCTACATCCAGTGGCTTGTCTAATCTATTTTCCGTGAATACATTTTCTGACATGCTTACCCAAAAGATCTGTGCACAGAGTGTATTTGGGCACTATTTCCACTGCAAACATAGTACTGCATGTCCCAACATATCTCTAGTTGACATTTGTTTGAAAGACAGATGACATGGATCCAGTACAGTGCAGCTTTCAAGTTTTACACATACATGTTTTCCTGTTGTTGTACTTTAAAACACAAGCAGCACCACAAATCAACAAATGAATCAAATAAAATGGGCATAATGACCGATGTGTAATTATTTTAGACATTTTCTGACAAACCATTTAACCTGACCATCTCTCCTAAAGACTTTGGAGCCATTTTGATGCAACTGAAAACACATTTGGATAAGCCAGATAGAAAAACTTTATTAAATGTACTTAAATGTACTTTTTATTGGTTTATTTTACTCAAGTGGTCTATGACAGGTGATTTTTTTGGAAATATTTGTTTTGGAGGGCCTTGCCCTCCTGAAGGTGAAGTTATGGATGTTATGCCTTACACCTCCCTGTTGTGCACCACACTAGCAGCCAGTATACGACGGTGATAGTCTGAAAAGACAGGTTCAGTCTTTCAAGTACGTCTTAAAACAACAGTCATGTTGCAAAATGAACACTGAAAAAGGTTTAACTTGCTGTGATCATTTATATTGACCATTAACAGATCCCTTTATAATGCACTTACAGTGTAAGTGATGGAGGCCAAAATCCTCAGGCCCTGTTTTGAGTAAAAATGTATTTAAAAGTTTATTTGAGGATAATATGAGGTTTAGTCGAATGAAATCTTGCACAGTAACTGTCTTTTTAGTACAAAAAAATTCCCTCTTTGTCTCGACAAACAGTGTTTTCCTGTTCAGTTGAACAAAAAAACAAAAAGAGGGAATCTGGCACTAAACCGTTTTTAAGATATTGACTTGATTGAACCAATTTTGACGAAAGAAGTCCCATGTTAGCTTCAAATAAACTTTTAAATATATTTTTTCACAGGAAGAGGACTGTACATTTAGTCCACAAAGTGAACTTTTCACAACAGTGAAAGCACATTATGGAGAGATCTCTTGATAGCCGTTATGAACAGGAGGAATGTGCAAGAAAAACATGTGTTCATGTTCATTTGGGAACCTTTCTATTGTTTTAGGACAGAATTGATAAATTGTGAACCTTTCCTTTAAATCTGGGCCACACCCAAGCATAACAAAAGTTCCAGCCAGCAGTTCTTCCACAGTTAAGCAGTCTTTTTTTTCCCAGTTTTGCTCAACGCTTGCAGAAGTCTTTAAAGATTATTATTAATATTGTTTGTAGTGGTTAATTCGTTGTTTGTGGTCTTATTGTGATTACTTGTGATCTGGTGTAATTGGATCTGCCATGCCCTAAAGTATAATCAGCAATAAAGTCAAACGTGTGGCATGATTTTGCCTATACCTACATGTTCTTGTTGTGGTGAAGGCGCATTATGACGGGATCTCTGAACCGTTTCCTACAGCCATACTGGGTTTTATGAGACTGATATGGTATGGTATGTTACTGGATAAGTCGCCTATATCTCTGACAGCACTTGAAGGCAGCATGCGGTGACGTCTCGCTGGGCGTGTGTTTGGCCAACTGTCACAGTTGAGATTGTTCGGGCTCGTTATGGAAAACTCTGGAAGTTTCCACGCCGCTTATAAAGAAACTATCTGGGGCGCAGGGGCCTGAGTCCAGACGAAGGACGGACCGAGGACGCGCTTCTGAAGTTCATTACCAGTCGTTTTAACTTTAACTGCAGCTGTGACTGTAACTAAACAGGCCGCTGGATGGTCAAGATGGGTAAAGACTACTACGACATTTTGGGAATTAAGAAAGGAGCATCAGAGGACGATATAAAAAAAGCTTATCGCAAGCAGGCTCTTCGCTTTCACCCCGACAAAAACAAGTCACCTGGAGCCGAGGAGAAATTCAAAGAAATCGCCGAAGCTTACGATGTTTTGAGCGACCCAAAGAAAAAAGACATATACGACCGTTTCGGAGAAGAAGGTAAGGTTTAACGTGACTGTAAATAATTAAACAACAGATAGATGAATTTGAAGCTGAAGCTAGAATAATAGGGGATACTTAAAACAGTGTTAATCTCTGGATGCCACTAAGAGGCTTGGGTTGAAGGTGACAGCATCAAACATGCAGGCAGGACACCACATAGACGTTATCCTCCTCTGTTTATAATGGCGCTCCCGTCTGCTCTGCAATTTCTGAGCCAGGAAAGGAGAGGCTCTGCAATCATGTTTCTACAAGAATTCAGGAAAGGAGAGGTTCCCTATTCATGTTTTTACACGAACTCGTAGACAAGCTGAAACGGAGAAGGTCTAAACTTGAGTTTAACATGGAGAGCTCTGCTTGACTCCAGGAGGGGGCGGGGACTAACGTACAGCGTGTACTGGAATGTTATCTTTATTATTATCTGTTTGGTATCCATGGTAACTTAAATGCCTCATGAAATTAGCGTCTTTAGCTTCTGTACGGTGACGTATCTCCCAGTCAAACCATAGACTGTATAAAATAGAGTGAAACAGAATATTTGAGTGGTGTACAGTTATAAGAGGGATTTAAATCAAATCCTTCGCATCCGATTGGACCGCTGAAAATGGTCGGAGCTTAGAGTTTAGCGCAATACGGAGCTATAGAGGACTGTTGGCTCCAAAAACACTTAAACCTGTTGTTAGATCAGGAGGACGAAGGAGAGTTGAATGAATTAGACCTCAGTCACATTGCTTTGGAAGTGAAACAGTTTTTGCCCACTGATATCCAAACCATAGACTGTCTAAAAATATTGGACATAGCCACCGTCACCCATTTGTTTGTGGACACACGTTTTGAACATGGATGTATTATAATAGGTGGATACTGGACTGAAAATGGCGCGTTGTGCGACCCACTGAATATGTGCAGTAGTGTTTCCCCCGCTGGCTCCGCCCGCGAGTTCCCGCTCGGCCTATAGACTTTACATTGTGGTGACGTCACGGATTTTAAAATCGCTTTTCTCGGCTCGAGGAAAGTTTTATAAATCTAAAACCTCCATGGATCAAAACTTCATAATAGAAAGAGTCATAATTGACCTTGTTTGAAGTTCGAGGTGTCCTGTCATTAGTTTTACAGATGTCTCTTTTGCAATGGTGGTCTATGGGGAAAATGCTTTTTGGGCCGCAGGGGGATTTTTCGCTGCAATACCGCGAGTGGCCACTGGGAAAAATTGGTTGCAAGGCTGAGCGATGGCGCCCTATCCAGCTCTTATTATACATCCATGGTTTTGAAGCCTCAAGTTTGACATTTTGACCATCGCCAACTTGGATTTTTGGAGCCAGAAGTGATGAAGTGACCATATTTGGACGAGAATGTTGAGCTGCCCTTAACGCTAACTGCAGGCTTGGCTAGCACAGTGCATTTATAGTCTATGGTTAACTGTGATGATGCTAATGATAATGCTAATTTTCGTTCACGAAAAACCGCTTAAACCATTAAAACAAAATGTACTTACTAGAGAAACTGAACAGCTGACTCCTTAGAGTCTTTTAGTACAACCAAATGCTGAACACGAATTTTAAGGTGACCAAAATGTTACAATTAACTTTCATGAACTGAAAACACACTGAAATAACTACAGCTATGGCTACACCTATGCTCTGTGATTCTGGGGTTACGCCATGTTTACATTACCTAACCAATGTTGCCATCATGGTAGAGACTTGTCAATTACAACATAGCCACTAAACAACATAGCCCTAAAGCATACCCTGCTTTATTGTCAAATTTAAATCAAATGGGACCTTAATTTTACAAAATGAACATCATGCTGTAATCAAGAAGACTTGAAACTAGAGATTGTGACCATAAACTCATTAGGAAAATGTTTACTGAGGTAATAAATAAAGTGAGAAGTTTCTCATAGACTTCCATATAATCTGACTTCTTTTTGGAGCCAGTTGATTCGCCCCCTGATGGCCATTAGAGAGAATGCAGGTTTAAGGAACTTGAGCATTGGCTTCACTTTTCAGACCCGAAAGTACGTGCTTGAGCCAAACACATTTGATTCTATTTATTTGGATGAACTTTTGTTAACACCCCTGAGTGCAGGATGAGTCATCAAATATTTGAAACCGTTTTACAGGTAGTAAAAAGACATGCAGATTTTTTTTGACATATTTGGTATATAATGATAAATTAACTGTTAACATGGGGACACAGGATTAAAACTGGGAAAATGTATTTTTCATTTCATGGGGCCATTAAGGTACTGGATGTGAAGTTGAAGACACGTAAGAGTATCAAAGGCATCCTGGAGTATGATATAGTTTTTAAAAAATGCATCCTAAATTACACTTGTGATCTCATGTTATGGCTGGAGGGGAGTAGTCCGCCTAAACATGGCCCCAGGTGTTGCTCCTATGTAACAACAATATTCATTTACATCATAAGTAAAACATTTGGAAATCTAAATTGATTGAAGAGTAAAGAGATAGCGTTAATGTGGAATATGGTTGACGTATCTGACCTGGCACTTTAAATTTCACAGAAAAAAACACTATAAACCTCAAATTGCAAAACTTTATGCCAATAACCAGAGTAACTGCTAATAACTAAGCTAGTTAAACTAAATGACCAAATAATGACGGTTAGCTTTGCATAATCAGATATTTCCCTCTCACTGTAAACTGCATGAATACTACTAAGTATTCTAAAACACATATTTCTCCAGATATGCACATATAAATAAAACAAAGTCACACCTACATTCTTAGAGGATTGGCAGTTAAATTTATTTTATCTTTCTTTCTCAAACAGAGAACGGGTGTGGTTAATAGGCGGATGTCATCCATTATCATGGCAACCAGATTGCCATTCTAGTGCACTGGCGTTGTGTAGGAATGGTAGTGATATTATAGCCTAACCTGTCCACTTGCTACAGCATAAGCTAAAGACTAGGTTACATGTCAGTAACAGAGATATTTGAAGTCCACAGTTGAAATCAGACGATGGCTTCTTTATTGATGGATCATCTATCCTAAGCAATAACTCCTTGCTTTATTTTATAGTAATCTTTCCTCCTCAGTGGCCGGCCCTGGTTCTGCAAGGGTACAAAAGTATGCATTGCACCCTCAGTTTAATATTTTGCACCCTCAGTTGAAATTTGAATAATAAATGCCAAGTGCAGCGTGATAGGTCTTAGGCGCAAGGACTATGTGGACGTCTCCATGCGCACTTGCTATTTTGGTTCACGTCTGTGCAGCAGCGCAATGTGTTAAAGGGCTGAGTGAAGGTGAATGTAGATCAGCGGGTGTGGTGATTATTAAATACTCTCTCAGCCAGTGACATCAGTGCTCTCATAGCTCTTAGACAGCTGTGCCAAATTAATCACAGTTAAATGTGATAACAACAGCTCAACAAACAAAAAGCTTTTCTTCAGAAAATGTCTGGACAGTTCAGAGCGGCACAACATGAACTCAAATCACCACAAATCTGCAGCCAAAGACAGATGGAGTATAACTTTCATCGGTTAGCCTAGTTACTATAATAAGTCAAGAAACTGATTTGGTGTTTCCGTTTATATGATTATATCGGGCTGACGCTATTTCAGCAATAATTAAAATGTATCTCAAATCGTACATGGTCGCATAGTTAAGTAATTAATGTTATACAACAGCATTTGCACTGCAGTGTGTTTCAAGGATAAAACATGAGATGCTACTTTTGCTAAAAAGGAAGTTGGAAAAGAGGCTGTGCTGACGCCTGCTAACCTGACATCTCCTTCATAAAAAAGCAGAATATTGAGTTATAACCGGCCAGTCTGATGTGTGTGTGGCTATACTGTAGCAGCCTGGTGACATCAGGCGATTTTAATGAAGGTAAACACAGTAAATGTGCATAATGGCACTGTGCTCTGGTGCAGCACTGCTCAGAGGCTGCAGATTTATCAACAAATCAGTACTGCTGCCTTCAGGGATTAATTTGGTGAACAGTGTAGATAATCAACATTGTCAGGAAATGGTTCAAGTATGAAATATCTTAAAAATGCCAAAATACACTGGAGGGGGGCTTTAATGACGGATTTACAAACAGCTGGTACAAGCCAGTCCTGGTTCCATGTAGGTAGGCAGGCTGATAAGTGAGAGGCACCGCAAAAGTTGGTAGAATTTAGTAGGTTTGTGCCACATTTTTACTGGTGGTGTCTGTACACAGTCAAGTAGGAGGTTTCAGGGCCTTCATACCTTCAGAAAGAGTTGTTACAGTTCATGTTGCCCTTTGCATCAAAAACAACTTCTACTGATTTAAAAGCCAGCAATGATAGATGAAAAGCAAACATCAAGCCTTAGTAGGCCTTTTCCAGGGAAGATGTTTTGACCTGTTATGGTCGGAAAAGTGCATGTGTAAATAATAAAATGAACGATGACATTTAGCTGCTTCAGTTTCACAGTCCTGATATAGTGTATCTCTGTCACACTGTCATTAAGTAATGGGACACTTGGACTGAAAAAAGACATTGTTTATACTATTTGTAATGCCTGTGCTTTCCCAACTATGACAAGTCAAAAGGTTTCATGGTTTCCTATCAATGTGTGTACATCCACGTGTTCTTTTTAGGGCAGCAATGAGTATGTTCGCATGCACTAAAATAAGTTAATAACTTACTAACTGCTGATAATTCACATTTTTCTTTCTGGTGTAATATGTATCACCCAATAGGGAGTAGCCTAGTTGTATAATGGGGAAAAACTAAGACTTAGTTGGTGTTTGTTTTTACTTTGATTATTTTACACAGAGCTCCTTACAGTAAGCAATTTTTTTCTTTCCCAGGAGGGTGAAGTCATGATGCACCCTATTCTGCCTGTGATTGGCTTACCATGATATTCTTACCAATCTCACTCCTCATGCCTAAATCTAACCAACCTTACTAACAAAGGTAATGAGTAATGGCCAGTCAGAGGCAGAGTATGGCGGGTCATTTCTTCGCCATCCTGGGAAAGAAAATTTGGCACACAGTAAACTCTGCTGCCTGTGTTGTTTGTTTTAACATGAACAATGTTATGCTGTTGCTCTTGGTTCTTGGCCACTCTTTTCTTCACTCCTTTACCTTGTCACACTTGTGCAGAACCAAAACACAAAATAAACCAGTTGAATTATAGCATTTGAGTGTGTATGATACTTTAAAGTCTGTATTTATAAAAACAGAACAAAAGTAAAAGGATGTTACCTTTTTAATAGCACCTGTTTTCTCCATTATGACCTTTACCTATCTTGACATGACAATAAAACAACACACCAAAGGCACGTACCACACAAAGATTTAGTCCGTTTTAGTGTTTAAATATATTAATTGATTGTCTCTTTCTTCCAGGTCTTAAAGGCGGAGGCCCCTCAGGTGGTGGTGGTGGTGGTGGTGGTGGTCCTGAAACCTTCAGCTACACCTTCCAAGGTGACCCTCATGCCATCTTTTCAGAGTTCTTCGGTGGACGTAACCCTTTTGAACAGTTTTTTGGTGCACGCAATGGGGGCACAGACGAGGACATGGACACTGACGACCCTTTTGCCCGCTTTGGGATGGGTGGCGGTGGAATGGGCGGGTTTCCTCGCTCTTTCAGCTCTGGTATGGGAGGAATGGGCAGTCACAGTAGCGTTGTAAAGAAACACCAGGACCCGCCTATAGTTCACGACCTCCGGGTGAGCTTGGAGGAAGTGCTGTCGGGTTGCACAAAGAAAATGAAGATCTCTCGCAAAAGGCTGAATCCTGACAGGCGGACACTAAGAACAGAAGATAAAATCCTGGAGGTGCAGATAAAGAAGGGGTGGAAAGAAGGCACCAAAATCACATTTCCTAAAGAGGGAGACGAGACTCCCACAAACATTCCGGCTGATGTGGTATTTGTGCTGAAGGACAAGCCACATCCGGTGTTCAAACGTGAAGGCTCTGACATCGTTTACACAGCCAAGATATCACTCAGAGATGTAAGTTAAGATTACATGCTAAATATATACTCACCTGATATTATGAAATACACCTTTTTAAATATGCTAGAGTAGTAAATCAAAGGACTTGTGGTTGTTATTAGTGGTAATCATGTATAGACTGAAGTTCCTGTTGGTGCCCGTTCATGATCTCGTTAACTCACTTTCATCTGCTTTTGTTATCCCTTCTGTCCCATCAGGCCTTGTGTGGCAGCGCAGTCAACACACCCACATTGGACGGCAGAAGTTTTACAGTGTCAACAACAGATATCGTGCAGCCGGGGATGAAGCGGCGCATTAGCGGTGAGGGACTGCCTTATCCCAAACGCCCAGATCGTCGCGGTGACCTAATAGTGGAGTATGCTGTCAGGTTCCCAGAAAGGCTCAATCAGAATGCCCGGGACACCATCGCTCAGGTCCTCCCACGGTCGTAAACAAGACAAACAGACCTCCAGGACTTATCACACTAAGCTGCCAACTATTGTTTTTATGTCTGTCATCACATGGACGTTCATGTGGAGTTTATAAATCACAGCAGACATAAAGGAGAGACACATTGGACAAAGTGTCCTTAATGTAAATACCACCTTGGCAAAATGCTTACAGTGAATGACTGCAGCATTTCGGAGGCTTCAATGTAAATATGACCATTATGGTTTGGTGTTCTGTTTACTTAATAAGATTATATTTTGATGAAAGTAAGTGTATTGTACTATATAAAATATATGTGCAATGTTCTATGGGTAATAAAAGCTCTTTCTGAGGAAGAAGTTTCATGTCTTTGCTGTGTGAAATTGAAGATTTTCATTAAATTGAATGGGGTGCATACAAAGTGGGGGAGAAACCTACACTTCTAGGCTGTGCAGAAAGTTTTTTATATTTGTTTTAATGACTATCAACACAGCTCAAGCAGGGAGGAAAGAAAAAATGTTTGGTAGGTGATGACAAAAGGCAGTGCTCATTGTTGGGCTGGATTTTTAGCCATTTTTATGGAAAAGACAATAAAGAAATGGAAATTGGTGCCGTAAACATTAGCCAGAGGGGCCTCAGTTCTTTAGTAACATTGTGTGTTTCCTGCAGCCACTGCTGACAGCAGAGAGCCAGTGAGGCACTGAAAGCTGCATTTGTAGAATGACTTCTCTTTCCTGCAGAGGGGCTGATGGAAAGCCACTGGAAAGCAGATGGTTATAACTCATAATTTCCACAGTAGCTTCAAGGGGCTGCTGCAACATGATTTGACCTCAAATTCAAATGAGGGGCTTTACAAAGTGACTTTGTTTAAGCCTGGAAATAATACCTCTAGTGCAGTTAGAGGCACATAGTGTATGTTGGTTGGAAAACAGTGAAGATACTTTGGACTGATAAAGATAAGCTTTGTCCTTCAAATGTGGCTTAAATAATCTTGACTTTGTTTATCATGGAGAAAGTAACACTGGTTAATTCCAAACTTAGGCTCTAAATAAAAAAGATCTCATTATTGATATTTAAGTTTCTAACTCAGACTGCTGAAGCAGCAGCTGAACTTAAAGATCCCCTCCAGACATGTTTTAAGATGTATATAAAATACTCTACTTTGAATCATAATTTGTGTCTGATATGGTTATTTTCACAAATTAAGTTCAATTATCTTGAGAAAATCCTTAAAATGTCATCTTCTCCCTCACTAAAAAATTCGGAATACATAAATATGCAAATATTTTTAATAGAAGTTTAACAGCTAGACTCAAGATCAAGACCTCCTTCGCTGTAAAGTCCATCCTCAGTGTTTGCGCACTGGAGACTTCAAGTTTCCACATTGCACGTGTAAGTTGAATAACAAATCAGGAAATGGAAGCATCAACTAAATGCCTTTGAGAATAGGCAGGTTTTGTGATGAGATTTAAAACTAATCCCCAGAGGGGTTCCATAATCCAGGAGCCAGGACAGAAAAAGCTCAAATGGATTAACAAAGACTCTGGCTTGTGTCCCCTGTCTCTTACATTGGAGACACTTTAGGAAGGGATTAATAACTACGGCAACCAAAAACTGTTTCAATGTACATATGGGCATGTCAGAAATTTATTATATCACGATAAACCCCTTGAGATGTATCATCTCATTTTCAAGGGGGTCCCAAACAAACACTCACACAAAAACACACACACACTCACACAAAACAAATGGAGACCAGACACAATAATACATAACACAACAATGACAAAACAAACAAACAACAACCAAACAACAAAGTAAATAACCGAAAAAAGAGAGTTACAACCTTAGACTAGACACAATAAAAAGAAAATGATCAATCTATAAATAAAGGAACAGTGATAGCATTGGTAAAAACAGGCAATTTGTTTTAAGATTAGAAAACAAAACATTTAAGGTAACTTATTCCAATCAGAAGGAGTTCGAAGCTTTTTTTGTTGAGAGGATCTGATCAGAGCATCTTAGTGAATAATTTGACTTATAAAGAACAAAAAAAAAAAATACAGACAGACAATAATGATAGTTAAAGTTGGTGCATTTAAAAATAAATTGGTACCAGCGAAATTGACATCTTATATCAAGAGGGAGCTGTCACGAACCGGGCCGCACGGTCATGACAAAGAATGGAGACGCACACAACAAAGCCAATTAATAACCAATTTATTTAAAAAAAAAGTAACCTAAGAGAAAATAACCCAACCTAACAATGGCATGTCTAGTCAGTGAGATCAGTAGTGTAGGTGAGTGCATGAGTGGAACAGTGTGTGAATGTATTGTTGTATGGTGCAAAAAAACAAACAAACAAATATCAACCCAAAAGCCAAAAGGTGTCTCAGGGAGGAGAGCACACCAGCAATGCACTACAAAGGGTTTTTGAAGAGGCACTGGCACCCAGAGACCCAGGTGTTGCCAGTGTTCCTGATGATGCTGCCACACCTACCTCCAGTACCTGCAGAAGCCACAGGCAGACTGGGCAGAGAGGGTCGTAACTTAATATAAGTTGTGAAACACGTCTCTTTCTAACATTAAGTGCAAAACAATGTCTGGAACGATACAGAGCACCAAACACCAACACCAAATTTTACTTTTTTCATGGCATGATCAATGTGTGGTTTAAAGGTAAGTTCAGAGTCAGTCCACACATCAGACATTTAATTTTTTCTACTTTCTGAAAAGATCTACCATCATTACAAGTTATAACCAAAGAGTTGGATTTGGAGTTGAGGTTCTGTCTCACACCAAGAAGCACTGAATAGCAGTAATGTGTTAGCTAACAACCAAGTTTGTAGAATATTAAAATCAGATTGCAGGGCCTTTTGAATTTGTGATATAGAAGCTTTTGATGTTTATATAATAGTATCATCTGCATACAGTTGTGCACAACCATCAGAAAAGAAGAGTGGGAGAACATTAATAAAAACAGAGAAAAGAAGTGGTCCTAAAGTAGAACCTTGAGGCACACCTCTCTGCTGAGTGAGCAAATCTGACTTATACCATCTCAAAACAGCACATTGCTTTCTGTTGTGAAGATACAAATTAAACCCCAACAATGCATATTGGGAAAGACCAATAGCATGAAGCTTGTCGAAAAGAAGATAGTGATCCACCTGATCAAAAGCTTTGGTGAGATCGATAAATATTACTTCTGTGACCATGATCAGATGCAGAGAAAACATTGTTAATGAATTTTAAGAGAACAGTAGTTGTGGAAAAGTTAGATCTGAAACCAAATTGATATTGAGAAAGGATATTATTATCATTCTTCTTCTTCATCCCCTTCCTATTATTATTATTATTATTAAGGTACTGTGATAATTAAGGCGTAATACTTGCAGATATCCAATTAGCTGGTACTTCACATGTACATAGTGAAAGATTAAACAGATCAGCCAATAGATAGATGAGAATGTGAGATACTAATTTAATGAATTTAGTTTCAATCCCATCAAGTCCGGGACCATTGCTCGCTTTCATATCACGAATGGCATTGCAGAAATCAGGAGTTATTGAATGAAAGAAAAAAGAACTTTGATAAGCTGAAATGAAATTAGAAGTCATGTGTATATTGTTAGGAATTAAATTATGACAGACAAAGGAACAATGCTGTAGGAATGTGCATGCAATAAGTGAGGGATCATTCAGTATTGTATCAGCAACTCTCAATTAACTAGCAGAACTTTTATCTGATGTATGAAATATGTTTATCATTTTGCTCCAGAACTGTTTAGGATTTTTGGAATTATCACTCAGACATTTTTTATAGTAATTAGATTTAGCATTTTGGACTTGAGTCTGAATTGTCTGTACGTTTCCCAGTCAATGTGTTTCCTTGTCTGATGAAATTTTGCCTATAACTAAAAAGGGATACGAGTTTTGAATTGATCCAGGATAAAAGTCTGCACTTAACTTTTGACAGTTTCCAGGCAGCATGTTTATCAACCACCTGAGTGAATTCAGCGTAAAAGTCCTAAGCGTTTTGAACATCAGCTATTAACTTGACTCTTTCCCAATTAATGGCAATTAAGTCATGATTAAACATGGTCCATGTTTAATTTTAACCAATTTTGGAGGGGTTTTAGGAACTTTTATCTTCCACACTCATTAAAGTACTGAATGGTCACTGAAGCAATCTGCCAAAACACCAGCTTTAAAGATTCTATTTCACCCCCTCGCAGAGGCAACTTGGTAAATCCCTGAACCCTATGTCCCTCCATGCCAGTATGGGACGCAGAACTTGCGTGGTTTGTCTTGGCTCGGGTGCAGCCAGAGCTGTGCAAACCAGTGCTGGAGATTTATCATGTGCAGCAGCCCCAGGCGTACCACCGGATGGGCTGCCGACATCATCCTGAGGAGTGACATAACGCTTCTTTCTGGTACCTAGGCTGTGGACCTCACGCATTGGGTCAGCTGTAATATCACCTCCACATGTTCCTCTGACAGTCGTGCCGTAATTGTGTGGGAATCCAATAGTAGCCCGAGGTAGAGCATCTGCTGGCTTGGCTGCAGGGAGCTCTTGTTGAGGCTGATAGTGAAGAACAACTTCGTGATGTGCTGAATGACCAGCGCTGTGTGGGCTTCCAATTCCTGCCTGGATGTGGCAAGAATCAGCCAGTCTATGTGGATGAGGATTCTTACACCTTTCTCCCTGTGCGCTGGCACCTCCACACATTTGGAGAACATGCGCAAGGCCAGAGAATATCCAAACAGGAGGTGGCAGTATTGATAGCTCTGTCCTCCCATCGCAAAGTGTGGGTTCTTCCTGTGGCGGGGCAGGATGGGGATGTGGAAGTACGCATTGGTCAGGTCTATGGACGTCATCCAGTCACCTGGCTGGATGCACTCCAGAAGCTGTCTGACCATCAGCATGCAAAAAGGCCATTCAAGATGCACAAGTCCAGTATGGGCGGCAGTAAGGGCTTGATCCCTCATTGAGCTGGTCATGGGGGAGGAGGCAGGGAAAATTTCCTTTTGGGGCTAGGCAAGGTTCCCGCCTCTGGCTTAGGTCCACTGTGCACACTCAGAGAAGAAAAAACACTCACCTGCGGGGTGTTGTGTCTGGAAAACTGCTCCACTGTTGTGGTTTTTTGGTCACCATCTTTCTTTGATTTGAATTATGAAGTTTCTGCAAGAATACTTGGTCATTAATTGAATTCAGGATCAGATGAAAGTTTGTGTAGCTACTAAATCTAGTTGACAGACTTGAGCTTCTGGAGCGTTAAATCACGGCGCAGGCATCTTGTTGTATGTGAGTAATGACAAACTTGAAAAAAATGTGAATGTATTTTTTAAAGTCTTGGTCAGCTAACTGAATGAGCCTAAACTGTTGCAGGCTCGTGTGTAAGGTCTATCTAGATATACTTTAAGCAAGCAATCCAGGTGTGTGTCATAAACAAAACAAACAACAACCACAACAAAAAAACACAATAACACAATAAAATCAAGTTAAATCAATTATGCTTGTACAAAGAACAGGGTCCAGGGCTCCACATTAGGCAATAACAACTTGGCTCATTACTGCAGTAATGAGGAACTTGATAGAAAAAGCTGTGTTTCAGTCTTGCTTGTGTAGTAGGCTGTAACACTGTTAAGGCCCGATGAGGTAAAACTAAGTCTGAAAACTAGCCTGTCTGGAAGAATATGTTTTCATGGTAACTTAGAAAAAACTTGAATCAACTGTATGAAACAAAGTTTTTGAAAATAATTCCTGATTTACCCCCTGGCTGCCCACTGACACCCGTGACACAGTCAGCAGACTGCCGGAGTTTCATGCCCTCCAGCCTCATGTACTGTAGATGCACTGAGGCACACAGAGCCAGATGCAAGAGCCTGGACAATAAACATAAACACTCAAGAGTTTCTTCTGTATCGCAGTCATAAACTAGCTCTTCAGAGTGGAGTGAGAGAGTGAAGGGGGCTGGAGAACTACTGTATATTCTTTGTCTTAATAATGTAGCTAAATAGGCATGGTAAAACTGAATCATGCTCATTTACTAATCACACCAGTGGAAGACTGCTGCAAACATTTGCTGCACAATCGCATCTTTGTACCTTTTCTGGATATTAAAAGCACTCATGTTTTATGGCATTAAAGCAGATAATTTGAAGCTGACTGCTGCATTTTGTCTGGTACTGCTGGAACACATTTTTCTTTTAATTACTTTGTTTTTAACTCGGATAAAGGATGGCGATTCTTCATATTGTCATGTTTTGTTGCTTCTCAGGTGAGTTCTGATGTCTTTGTAGTTTTATTTATAAAAATTACATTCTAAAATTCATATGTGAATGGGAAGAAATCTTCAACCTTACAATGGTATATGAGTTATTGCAAAAATGAATATTATTGTAAACTGCACTGATGATATTCAGCGTGGTGTTTTCTCAGTAAGAGGTGAAAATTTGTGTCACTAATTCATTACAAAATATTTAAAGGTATAGTGGTCACCTAATGCAATTCCTGAACCCTCTGATATAGTTTAGTCTTATGGAATCGAACTGCTATTTTTATGACGGCTTTATTGACAGAAAAACAACCAAAAAGCCCATTCTACTGAATTAAACAAGTAAGGCATTGTTATTTAAAATCGTATTGCCTCAAACTGCTTTTTTGTAATATAATATAGTAGCGATGGTGGCTTTTTTGCACCGTGTAATACACTTGATTGCACACAGAGTTGTAACAAAAATATCAAAACAAGTGGCGTCCTGTCTGTATCTTTAATACTGTAACTCTGTCAAATAAAGGAAAAATGAAAAACAATATATATACATATACCATGAAACTATTTCAAAAACAAACAGGGGCATAATTATGGGAGTGATCAAATAAAGTTAAATGAACTGCTCATTGCACTTAAATCATATAGTATAAAACAAAATTTGATGACCTGCATAAATCAAAATGTCACAAATAATGGCTTTTTAACTGAACCCAATGGTGTAAGGACACATTTCAAACTGAATCAAGATCAAACTTGCTTTTTTACCTTTTTTTCCATGTAAGTTTAAACCATAAACTATACTTTTAACCAAAAATGTCTGAATATGTAGAGAAAAAGGACAACACAACTTCTGTGGTTGTGTAGAATTGATCAAATTAATTAAAGCTGACAGTGGAATGAATACTATAAAAGTTCAAGTTTTGCATGACGTTTTCTACTTTCTAAGTTCTAAGATCCAAACCAGAGTGTCATAAGGATGTTTTAATAATTAAAAAGAAATCACTGTCTGCATCACTTCTCAAACTGTACTATTGTGTTCATTTGATACACAGTTTATCCACATTTCAACATTTGATCTCAGTGTACATAATGATTGTAGTCAAAAGTAACAGGGCCCTTTGTGTTATACTTCAGCTGTATGTGCAGAGGCTACACCAATGCTGGAGGTAAGTGGCCATGTTGGAGGAGAGGTCATTATCCACTGCTCTGGTAGCTGGTCCACAAACAACTGCACCAGCAACATGTACTTCTGTAAAGGAGTGTGCTCCAGAGAAAACATTCTCATTCAGACTGAGAGGAAGACATCTGCTGTCACTCAACGAGGGAGATACAGCATAGAGATCAGCAGAGGGGATGGAGTCTTCAACGTGACTATAAAGAGGCTGAAGAAGGCGGATGCAGGGGGATATCACTGTGGGGTGGAGGAAAACTTTAAAGCCTTGTACCAGAAGGTCAATCTCAAAGTCCTAGATGGTAAGTTTTTGGTTAGAATCCTTTTAGATTTGTTCATAAAATTTACCGCAGATATTAGGAAGTTTTGGATATTAATAAACAGTTCAGGATGGGTAATTTTGAATCAAACAAACCTAACAATGTCAACTGAATGTCATTAAAGCACCTTAACATCACAGCACTGACCCCACCAGTATTTTCGTGTAGCTGACAATGTGAGAATGTTTGTTTTGCTCAGAAACCCTGAATTATTATATGCACTGTACATCTTGTGATGCCTTCTCTTCTCCACTAAGGCACAATATCACATGAGCAAACACACACACACACACACACACACACACACACACACACACACACACACACACACACACACACACACGCTATTGCTCACCAGTCATCCCCCGTCCTGTTCTCTCAAAGCGTCTACTGTTCCTCCTGGATCTCCCTCCTCCACTACCACCCTGCAGACCGAGACAGAAACTCTGCCCCAAGGCAGCTTCCCATCCAGCGCTGAACCGTCACCAGCAGCAGCAGTAACGCTGTCTGCTACAGACGAGAAAACAAACCAGAAGACAAACCAGAAGGCAGCAAGGACCCTCACAGGTACTTGTTACAAGCATGCTATATTTTCCTATAGCTTGGTTCGGTTAGTGTACCAAAGTATAAAATCTTTTAAAACTCTTATCTTTCAATTTAAGGGCAGTACTCATGAAAAAGGCTCCACTTTATCAAATGATATCACTGGATTGCTTTCTTACCACATATTTAAATACATTTATTTGTTTATTCTTAATCTTTGCCACATTGATTGATCTAAAATCAATCCACGAAAATTTGCAAAAGGCCTAAAAGACATCTGATGTGTAATGGTGACAAAGATATCATTTTACTGACAGGTCGCTAACTATTATTAAGATTTGTCTGGTAGTTAGATGTGCATAATATATAGAATTAAAATTGATTAAAAGGAAATGTATTATTATTATTATACAATAACAATATGTGTTTACATAGAGCCTTTCTTTATAATACATGGTGCTATAGAAGTGAAAGCAATAACACTGAAAAACAGTAAGAAAAACACAATAAAAGCTCCAATAAAATCACACATAACTACATAAAACTAAAGCACATAAAAAGATCACCTAATAAAATATTTATTTAAAAAAAAATCAAAAGTAGGTTTTCAAAAGAGATTTGCTTTTGCTGACTATTTTGGCTGAGATTAGAATATAATGTATTGCAGTAATCCAGAGACAAAAATCAGGGGTTTAACTACTTTTGCTAGGTTAGCTTCAGAAAGGAATGATACTGCTCACCTGAGGAAAGGAGGATTTACAGTGGCTTTCGCTTGTCCACTTGAAATCAAGTCTGAGTTTAATAGTGCACTTAAATACTGAGCTGAGGACTTAACATAAGCTGATAGGCTTCCAAGTTTATCCTGGAGTAGTAGTTTGTCTTTGGAAGGAAAACCAAATAAAAAACCTCCATCGCGTACTGATTAAGTCAAAATATCTGCTGTGAAAAGGGTCTATTACAACATATCATTATACAATAACTCCCAGAATGCAGATTACATGTTTCAGACTGAAATTAAATGTAAGAATGAGAAGCTCACTCATGTTACTGTCTTTTTTTTTTCTAATTCTGACACAACAATTGAGCCTCAAGATGGATATGATTGTTTGCAGATACCACAGTGGTCATCATAGTTTCGGTGAGCCTGGCTCTGCTGGTTTGTGCAATTATCCCTCTTATATTCTATGGACACTGGCGCAGTAATGCGGGTGAGTTGACACACATGCATCCATACATGTGCACACACACTACTTTCACCCCACAATGTGAACACAGAGCAAGCTCATGTTTGTGTGCACTCAAACATTGAATGAATCTTGTTAATTGTTAGTTTCAGAAGGTCAGAATGGAAATGAAGCAGACAAGGGTGAAGTAAGTGTTATTATTAACCTATTTTCATTTTGATTAAGTACTCATCTCTAATGAGAGTTCACTGCTTGGATGAAAGTAGTCTTAATGATGATTCTGATTTATTCGCAGGGGGATTACTCTGAGGAAACTGCAGTGGTGAGGCTGCAGTCTTTAGAACCCGATGTTGACCCAGAGTCCAGTGCTCAGGATGCTTCCCAGTACGCTGCCATCTACCAGGCACTTGATCCCAAAACTCTGGACTGAGCAGGCTTTCTCTGCTGAGAGATCATCTCTGTCTTTTCTCTGTATTTGAAATCAAATAAAGGACACGTGTTTGAGTATATTTCTGTTTGAGTGCATGTTCTTCACATTTGATATGTGAGATGACAAATCTGATGTGTGATGCAGACAAGATGCTGAGACATCGTTAAAGAAAGGAAAAGGAAATCTGCTCCTGTAATGACATAACGATATGTTATGTGCACAGAAAATGTCCCATAAAAAACACTGCGTAGAGACCTGCAGAGACCTGCGTAGACCTGCAGAGGGTGCTATACACAGTTATAATTCAACATGTCCACTGTTGAGTCAGGCAACCATCTCTCAAAGCTCCATGACCAAAATGTCTTTCTCTTGTTGCAATGTCAATGCGGTCAACAGGATCTGAAGACAGAGTGACCTCTTCATATTGTTGTTTGCACACAAATGTACACACAGACACACACACTGTACATTTCACACACACACACACACACACACACACACACACACACACACACACACACACACACACACACACACACACACACACACACCAAACTAACACTAACTTCTTACACCAGAATACAGCACAATGTCATACTGTACATGACATTGTTGCTGCATGATTAAGATTATGTTTTTTTTTGATGATCAATCAATCAATTTTATTTATATAGCACAGTCAAATGCAATTCAAAGTGCTTCACAGGTGACTGACAAATACACAGGGTGGTAAATATGGATAATGCACACCAAAATACAAGTAAAATGCCAAAATTAGAATAAGAAAAAGATTTAATAAAACCTACTTTAAATTAAATTAATTTAATAAGACAACAATAAAAGATAACTAAATGGTAAAGAACAGTAAAAATAATACAAGAAAATACAAGCAATAAAAGATACAGGTCAAAATAAAATTATAAAATTATAAAACAATACATAATATAAATTGATGTCAATATAACAGTAAAATGTCTATAAAAACATAATAATAATATAATAAGTAAAACTATAAAATAATATGACATTACATAAAAGCCAGACTAAACAGATGGATTTAAGTTTACATTTAAAAATATGAATATTTTCAGTTCCTCTCAGATCCTCTGAAGGCTGTTTCAGTGGCTTGGAGCGTAACGGCTGAAAGCAGCATCAACAAATGTTTTTGTTCTGCTTTGTGTAAAAGTTAAAAGAGAAGAACCAGAGGATCTGAGGGACTTTCCTGGTTCATATACCAAAGTATCTGAGAGGCAGTCTGATGCAAGACCATGTAATGCCTTATAAACTGATAAAATAATTTTAAAATCTATGTGAAAAACATGCAACCAGTGCAAAGACTTTAAAACAGATGCCCTCCTTCTGGTGTTAGTCAGCAGTATTCTGGATTAATTGTAGCTGATTCATTGTAATGATAAGCTTCAGAAAGCTCATTTTGGGAAAGGAAGTGATTATAACAAGATTGGTTTTCATGTGAAATTAATGTAAGGAGTTTCATAAGTTCAGTGGCCACATTGTTAATCACACCTCTATTTTTGGGATGCTCAAGTTCCCTGAAGTGTTGTTGCTTGATCTTGGTGCAAGTCTTACAACCACAACTCTGTAACTCAACCACAATGACTCACATCTGTACTGTTGCCTTCGTGAGCCTCCACGTCTGCCACTTGTGCTTTAAATGACAACGTAGACATTTTCTGCTGTTCACACGTATATATAGTGCAAGTTAAGAATAGATTAGATTCAACTTAACTGTCATTGAACAAGTACAAGTACATAAGAACAAGATGAGTTGGCATCTAACCAGAAATGCAAATTAGGCATTAAGTGGAGTATTATGGTGAAGGAGAAGTACGCATTGATTGACGTAGTAGTTGTAGGCCTGCACAATAATATATATATATATATATATATATATATATATATATATATATATATATGTGTGTGCAGGTTATGAAATAAACAGTGTTGAATGCTGGTGTATGAAATATATAAACAGGTTGTAAATGAACAGTGAGTGCTAATGCTTGGAATATAAGGCTCAAACTGTAAGTTATTGGCCACATAAATTTGAACCCACATTTAAAAACATTAATAACTTACTTTTAGATGTCCTATATCTAAATGTTGTGTTATCAAGACTTGTGAGTTTAAATCACTTAAAACTTTAAAAACATGTCAAACTGTTTGTAACAGCAACACTTCATGGTAAGGGAAACGAAAAAGCATGAATTCAATCATGACATTCATAATAATAAGTTAATGAATGCAACAACTAAGGTATTTTAATCATCATGATTTCTGAGTTTATTACGTTCACATCTTCTTCATAGTTAAAGTCTGAGAGTCATGAGATACTGTTAATTCTTGTACATCCCTGATAATTCATGAGATATTACATGAATTTCTTTTTCATGCATGAATTCATGATAATTCAATCTAGAGTAGCTGCTGATAGAAACCTTTTCTGTGTTCTTTATGCCATTTAGTGCCTGTATTTGTGCACTTATTGAGCATTTACATTACATGTGTTAATACGTTTTAACACCTGCTTAAAACAGCCATGACAAAGCAACTGCAACATTTCAGTATCAACGTGAACTGTATCAAGTTGTATCGACACACATCTAACTCTAATTGCTGACTGAAGTATCAGTAGTAATGGTGAAGACTGAGTGGTTGTAGTTGTAGTAGTAGTAATAATAATAATAATAAAGTGTATGTAGGTGAATTTAATTTCCTGCTTTACTTTTAAGTTACAATTACCTGTATTGCAAGATACACATAAGGATTTGTACAATGTGCAGGGATACTGAAACTGGGTGTAGGCGTGCATCAGGGACAGCGCCCCTCTCACTTCACCTTTGTCTCTTCTCTTGGCTTCATGGCTGCCTCCTACAGCCCCAGACTTCTGTTTGTGAACAGTCAAAACCACAGGAAGAACATAGATGGTTAGAGTGCTTATTGATATTCTCTTTCATTTGCAAGAGGCTGTGCAGTGGTAGAGGTGGTGATTCAATGTGCAGAGCCTGCAGAGACTATACTCAGAAGAAGAACTAACTACAAGGCTATCAGAATGAAGACCTTTTATGTCTTCTACTGTCTTCTGTACGGTAAGTGTGCTTATAAACAGTTTCCATTCATTTATCTATACATTCAGTTAACTGAAAGATGCCTTAACTCCTGATTCATGATGTCATTTTGGCAGCTACATGGACAGAAGGGGTGGATATCCATGAGGAGGGATTTGAGTGGGGAGTGCTCTCTTTCCAGTGCTCGCACAACTTTGCATGGAAAAACAATAAGTACTTCTGCAAGGATCCATGCAAAACCAATGAGGACATACTGGTTACTGTAAAATCTGGTGGAAGAGCAGAGGCAGAAAGGATAAGATTGGTGGACTCGGGCAACGGAGTCTTTTACGTTACCTTCAATCCACTCCATCTGTCAGACGCGGGGAGATACTGGTGTGCAGTGGACAGGCCTGGTTTTGATACGTTCACTGCAGTATACCTTACTGTAAAAGAAGGTATGTGCATGATGTTATTGTTATTCTTATCTTGAATTGCCGTAGATTCATCCTTAAACTGATTGGTATTACATTGTGTTTGTGCATTCATGAATGCACATTCTCCATACAGCTGTTGCAAATGACACAACAACTGTCATACTTGACGTTTCCTCCACATGGACGTATCAGAATATTTCCAGCTCAACACCACTGATATCTCAAATGGACACCAGTACAAATGCTTCAATAGGTAGGAAGAAAAAGTCATAGAGTTTCACCTTTATGATAATAAATAATAGATGAGTAAACTTTTCATATTCTATCCCACCTTATAGCCTCAAACTTCACTGATGGAGGAAAAAACAGCATCAGTGCAAGTGAGTTGGTATAGTTGGTGCACAAATATCAGCTGGTGACGGATACTTATTGTGTTTTTTTTAAATTATTGAGCCATCTGTCCTTTTTTTTGGTCAGGCACTGTATTGTATGCTACTGCCGGGGCTGTTATCATGCTCACAATCTTGGTGGTGGCAATGAGCTTCAGGAAATGCAGAAAAAAACAGAAACAGCAACAAGTTTGCTCCAACAGTACGGATCACGTCAGTAACAGAGAGGTATGGATCAATATAGAAACTGGATCGATATGTCAGCATGGCTCTTCAGAGCACAACAGTCTTCCTAGAGAAACATGACGACTGTGCTGACAGCGAATTAAATAAATCTGACGACGATCAAGTTTCTTTTCCTGGTTTCAGAGGTCATGTATGTGTGGAGAGGAGTTTCTCAAAAGTCAATCACACCACATTTGTTTGTATTTCGAACCTGTGGTGAGTTTGAATGAAGATGCCTTAAAACCTCAAGGAGTGTGTTGCATTAAAGGAATAGTTTGACATTTTGGGAAATACACTTATTCGCTTTCTTGACGAGCATTAGATGAGAAGACTGACACCGCTCTTATATCTCTTTGTTAAATACGCAGCTGCAGCCAGGACATGGTTAGCTTAGCTTAGCATAAAACAAACAAAATGATTTTGTGCAGTTCAGTTTTGGGGAACACTATATGGGTCAATCATTTTCAAATGATTTCCAAGAAGCTTCCTGATAGAACTATGTATTTGGTACTAATTATAGGGAAATAGAGACTGTATTCAATTCGTGCCTTATGAAATTATTATGAAGGGATTGTGGACATATAAAACAAAGTGTTGCCCGTCTTTTCAATTTATATTTTCATTATTATTTTCTGATATTCCATTTTGCAGTGCATCATATTTACAGTGCAAATTTCACACTACATCAGTAAACTTTATGTGGCATCTATAAGTTTCACTGAGTATACAGACACAATTCAAGTAAGCGTAGTAAAAAAGCAGAGCACACAAGAACCTGCTGATTACTTTTCTTCACTGTCCAACAGGCCGACTGTGAGCGCGGTGAGACTGGGGAGGAAGTCCGATCCATTAAAAATCTATCTGAGAAGAAACAGGATCCACCAACATCTGCATCCACAGCAGCCGATTGTAGCGTACCCTTTCATATCTATGAAAACATCTGCTGTGACAAAGATACCGCCTATTCCAACTACTCAGCCAGAAACATCCAAGACAAGCATGACGCCAGCCCTAGGATCTACATCAAACCGTTGCCACCTATAATATCTCAAAGGCCCGGTGATGACTGTCTAAGAAAACACACAAATAAAGAGAGCTGTACCAGTAAAGTGTTGACTTGTCACTCTAGATCCTGCTGTGATTCGGCTGAATCAAGGCCCAGATCACTTTGGTTTGGTCTGGATTTATCAGGAACAATCTGAGTTACTCTCAAACTTGGTATGATGTTCATGGACGTGTTACCTCTTATACTCTCCAGATATATCTAAGTGACATTATCTGTCACTTTGAACTACATTTTTTCCCCTTTACACAGGCAGGCTGAGGGGTGTAGACAGATTCTGTCTTTGTTTAGATTTTGTTTCTGTCCGCTTGCCAAAAGAGAGACAATTTTACTTTTAACTTTAAAAATGGCATCTTTCCTAGCTGTTGTTTTGCAGAATTACTTTCCTTTCTTTTGAATATTTTTGCTTTAGTGATGACAGTCCAAGCTCAGATATATGGTTGTATACAATAACAGCAATATAATACCACAGCTCTGATTAAAATGTACCTTTATGAAACTTAAAATGTTCAATTGTTTGCTGAAACTGCTATCGTTGATAGACGTGTTGATTTAAGACTTAAATAACTTCTTTTAAGACTTTTAAGTGCTGTAACATCACAGTGTTCTTGCAGTGGACTGCACTTTTTGATAAGGAGTTTTTTGTAAAGCACTTTGAGCTGCAAAAGCTCTGTTGATGGCATTTTTTTTCTACCTGTATGCACAAAAAAACAATGGTCTCTCTGCATTCTCAAAGAAATGTAATATTTTCAGTTTCAAAAGTGTGATTTCACTGCTATTGTACATTGTAATGTACATGTGTTCCTGTAATGTCTATCCTCTGTATGTGGCTCAGTGTGTGTGAGGTCCAGGTATTCCTCACGTTGTGGGGACGTAAATCTGTCTACACAGTCATGTGGTGGGGACTCTCTGGGATTATGTGGTCGTGGATGAATCAACGCAATGTCCTCCTCTGACAAAAGCAAGTGTGTGCGTGTTTGTAAATGACTGACTGGACCTGATTATGTCATGATGCATACACACACTCTATGTATTCAGTTAGTGAGACCATGGGGAGAGAGAGAGAGCTTTAACCATTTTTGGGCTGATGCGTCTGTGTGTAAGATTTGAAAAGATTTGACTTTGGCGACACTCAGTGGTCATTTCAAAAAACAAAACGTGGCAGACAGCAACGTACACTGACATGTCCCACCGAATGAGTGTTTCCTGCACATCACTGCAAAACTGTGAAATATACTGCACTGTGTGTACTATCACGCTGATGTATAATTCAAAATAAGAAGATGTTTTAGGCCTAGTTGCTTGCATAATATATATCTAAAGACAGACTTACTGAATTTTAGAGTAATAAAATAATGGAGGAAAAATTTAAATTTGGGAATGCCGAAGAGGGAAAGGCTTCAGGAGTGCAATTTAGAATAGAGGGTCAAGTCTAGAGGTCAGTTACAATCCTGATTTAACTTTTGCTGAGCTCCATTTTTGACCTGAATGTTTGAATCTAAGACACAAGTTAGATCCTGATGTAGTATTGCCGCTTGTTGTTCTTACGCAGATCAGATATTAATAATGCATGTTAAGATACAGACACCACTTTTTGATGAAGAATATTTTATAAATTGTTTATTCATAGTAAGTGTGGGCGTTTTTCTTTTTCTGTCTTTTTTTTTTGGCTACTTGAAGGAAGTGAAACACACTGTAAACACAAATGAATCTGTAGTATAAAGTTGCTATGGTAAACAAATACAACTGCTTATTTACACATAAAGCAGACACAGAGAAATTTAAGTATTAATTTAGAGTTATGTTTCAGTCAATCTAATAAATTAATAAAAGACTCCAATATTCCTTTTAAATCTGTTTTGGTCTCCATCTACTATATCTGGCTCCTTAGCTGCTAAATGCTCCATTATGTTCACCAACTAACTGCTAATGTCTCCGTCTGCGGTTTAATCCTGCAGTTGATTTATTAAAGAAAACTTAGACAGCTATAGCAATAAAAACAGCAGTATTGATTGGTACAGATTTAATTGCTTTAATAAATCACTCATTGATGCTTGTAGATCAATAATAATAGCATTTGGGTTAGTACATCATGGAAAATCCCTGTGGCTGCTGTACCAGACAGCAAGTACTGATGTGAGGCACAAGTGCAGTCGGCCTATGTGATCACTAAGGTGGACTACACAGGAGGATGGGATTGTCTTAAAGGAGTCAGTTCAATTTGCACTATTTTCTTAACTAAAGAAAAAACAGTGATTTACTGATGTGCATGGTGTAAAAAAGAGTTTATAAAGACATAGATAGGTCACTTTTTGAGTAACACAAGCAGTGATTTCACTTTCATAGGTTGAGTGTTATGTGTGGGCAGCGTCATTCATGAAAGAGGAAGAGGTTTACACTCATCAGCCTGAAAGCACCTGATTGAACACACAGACACGATCTTCAGTCCAGATTGCTGCCTCATTGTGTATCTAGGGGAGAATCTAAGAGTGTGGACTGAAGGAAAAGTTGGAGTGATGGGAGCTGCCTGGATCTCATGGAGAACAACTCTAACTGCCATCATTACCATACTACAAATCCCAGGTGGGCTGTGTGCTTTTGCTTTGCTTGAGTTAAACTGCTTATTGAAACTTATTGAACAATTTTGCAACTAATACAGTTTATTCTGACTGACAGCCCTGATCGGTGTCAAAACCTCAGCTGTCATCGGTTTGGAGGGTCAAAGATTTGACTTCAGATGTGAATATCCACACGACAAGCAGAATAATGCAAAGTATTTCTGGCATGTTGTTGACAACATACCCTCTGATGACCTGATATGGACCAACGAACACGACCAGTTGGTGAGGAAAGGACGTTTGTCTCTGTACGACAACACCACCGGAGCCTTCTTCATGGTCAGCGTGGATAAACTCGTCCCAGTGGATAGTGGGACGTACTGGTGTGGGGTGTCAGATCATATCACTGTCATACAGCTGAATGTTTCCCGAGGTACAGTATATCATGTTACAGTATCACAGGATCATAATATTAACAGTTATAAAATATGTGGCTTTCAGTAATGCATATTATATTCAAATGAATATCACTAAATCTAATGTAATAATGATTACTTTCATAGGTCGCTTACAAGAGAAATACTATAGTTTCTCAGACTATTTGTGGTGCTAAATCAGGTAACAGGACCAATCAGAGTGCTCTGACAACTGGAAAATATCACATTTTGTCCTGATATGTCCACCTGGTGATTGTGATCTAAAAATGTCTCAAACAAACTCTGAATAAACTCATAAACTCAATAAATTCAATTCAATTGTATATATATACAACCGAGGTTATATCATGGGACTTTTTCTCATAGGGCAGGTCTACACTGTACTGTAAATGAGAACTAAGTAGAATTACTTTCACCACACATGTTCCTCTTCTGAACTTTCTTTTCTGTAAAAATGCTGCAGCAATTATACTATTAAACTAATTATTGTTTGGTTTCCTTCAACAACAGCAACCCCCACAGAAAATCTCATACATTACAGTAAGATCTATGTAACTAGACAGTACATCAGGCTGCTCTGTGTGTATTTATTTGTGTTTACCTAAATACTTTGTGCTCTTGTCTTTTCCAGTAACTGTAACACCAATCTCACAAGAGAACATCAGAGTAGATAGTAAGTGACGTGTGTGTGATGTGTGAAATCGGTATGTTTGTGGAAAATGGGTGTACAGCCAAGTTAGCGGCTCTGTTGGGCTGTAATGAGGCATTGACTGCAGTGTTTTGAACAAAACGATAACATGCTCACAATGACAGTGCTGACATGCTGATATTTAATGTTTATCATGTTCATTATCTTAGTTTACCATGTTAGCATGCTAACTTTTACTAATTGGCAATAAACACAACAGCTGAGGTGGATGGTAATGTCATGCTGATGTTTGGTCATAAACCCAAGTATTGGACAAAATTTTGACCTAAAAATAGTGCTATATGAAAAATGAAGGGATCACCAAACTTATTATGATTCATCACGAAGAGGACAGAAATGTCTATTCAAAATTTCATAGCAGTTTGTTCAGTAGTTGTTGAGACATTTCACTCAAAACCACAAATGTCAACCTCATGGTGGTGCCAGAGGAAAAGGCAGGGACCTCCATATCTTCCTCTGTGGACCAATAATGTTTTACAAAATTTCATTGCAAACCATTGAATGATTATTGAGATATTTCAGTCAATCAAACTGGTGGACTAACAAATTGGCATCCCTTTAGCCTGGCTAAAGTTTGTATGTGTGTGAGTTAATCCTCAGCCGGCTGATCATCAGTTGTCGTTCTCTCCTGCAGTGCATAACCTGCCGCTGTTTCTGACTGCAGTGATGTGTGTGGCAGCGCTGCTGTTTGTGTGTCTCTTTACACTTTGTCTTCTGCTGGCTGTTAAACACCGGAGATCAGGCCCACGCCAGAATAGAGAGGTTTGTTCAGAAACCTTTTTTTGTCTGATGGAAATAGCACATTGTCCAGTGAATCATTTTGCATAGAGAAAATAATATGATCTCTCATGTAAGTTCACCGTCATCAGGTTTCTGCTCATCCCACAGACATCATCTGACTACGAGGCAATGACACCTGATGTAAGAACTGAACTTGAACTTCGCTGCGGCTGTTCAGATCCAGACTGTGCTGATCTTTCAGCTTCATCACCGCCAAAACCTGACCTCTGCGCCCACTTCACAACAAAGCAGCGGGAGTCTACTGTCTCTTTCGGCCTTGATGAATACGCAGATGTGGATGTGTCAGGTAACATCTGCCAGTACCAACAGCTGGATCTCAGCCGGTTAGAGGAACACGTCTATGACAGCCTTCATGGAAACAACGTCCCCAAAGATGGACCTCTGGCAGTCAAAGAGAAGATTAACTGTTGATATGACTGTTTCAGGATAATTCCAGGCTTATTATAACTTTTTAGTCATCATTTCATAATTTTAATGTTAACCTATATTTTTCAACTTGCCATGTTCCCAGATCTCACCAATTAACTTGGCGAATAAAGTCTTGAAATAAAGAGTTAGAGGGATGCCAATTCAAGAGTTAATGACTCAGGATCTTTAATAAGTCAAGTAGTTATACTGTTATTTTTGCTGTTTTTTTCCTAGAGGAAAATGTATATATGTACTGTATATATGTATGTGTTTTCGATGGCACAAACAAAATAAAAAGACTCAAAAGAGAGATGCTACAGTCTGAGCAGGAATCTCTACTCAAGCCATCAGATTTAAGTCCACCAAGAAGACTGGATGATGTAACCACAATCTTACTCAGCTTTATTGTATATTTCATCAAAATAAACCAAGTGGTAATGTCTAAGGGTGTCCTCGCATTAATTATTTACCTGCCTGAGACCTCTTACACTTTCACTGTGAGACATGTGAGAGATAGTAGAGACTTTCTCATTGCTCTCACATGTTCTAAGTGGTTTTGGAGAGAGATGTAGACAGAGGAAACTGGCTAAACATAGGAAGTGTGACAACAAAGAGGAACCTCTGACAATGAGTTGACACTCATTTAGAGAGGATTACAAAGGTGTAAAAACTGGGTGTGAAAGAAAAGGCAAGTGACAAGTAAAGATGCACAAATCATAAGACCAGCATGGAGATCTGGCGGTGAGTAGGAGGTTGCACCCCATATTTAAGCAGACCTCCTGATGAATGGCAGCTGTTCGCCCGACTCCCGCAAACCTGTCTCCACTTCTGCAATTAGAACCCAGAAAGAGACACACACACACACTAGGAGGAGGCAGAAGTGGAGGGCATTGCCTCACAAGCGACTCGATCTCCCAGGTGATGGCGGCAATGACGCAGGTGGGTGGCAGGATGGGGTCTGGAGTGGGACTAGTCTCCTCGATGGTGAACTGGCGTGACAGGACATCGGGATTGATGTTACAGGAGCCTGGACGATAAGTGAGGGAGAAGTTAAATCTGCCAAAAAAATAGAGCCCACCTTGCTTGACGTGCTTTTAGCCGCTTAGCTGACTGGATGTAGGAGAGGTTCTTATGGTCGGTCCAAATGACGAAGGGTTGGTTGGAACCCTCCAACAAATGACGCCACTCCTCCAAGGCCAGCTTAACTGCAAGAAGCTCCCTATTGCCAATGTCATAATCCCTCTCAGCAGGAGAGAGTCTACGAGAGAAAAAGGCACAGGGATGGAGTTTATTATCGGCAGAGGAACGTTGTGATAGGATAGCACCCACCCCAGTGTCAGAGGCATCCACCTCTACCACGAACTGAAGGGCAGGGTCAGGTTGGACAAGGACTGGAGCGGAGAGGAAGCGGCGCTTGAGCTCCTTGAAGGCCGCTTCAGCCTCAGGCATCCACCGGAAGGGAGTGGAGATGGAGGTGAGAGCAGTGAGTGGGGCAGCGATGCGGCTATAATTCCGGATGAACCTCCGATAAAAATTAGCGAACCCCAGGAACTGTTGCAGTTGCTTGCGGTTGGTGGGTGCTGCCCACTCTGACACAGCGGAAACCTTGGCGGGGTCCATCTGCACCTCTCCTTGTGTGATCACGTAGCCTAGGAAAGACACTGTGGGGACATGGAACACACACTTCTCTGGTTTGACATAGAGTTTGTTTTCGAGTAAGCGTTGGAGTACCTGCCGTACATGATTCTCATGCTCCTCAGGGGACTGGGAGAAAATGAGGATGCCATCCAGATAGACGGAAACGAAGCAGTTGATCATGTCTCGGAAGACATCATTAACTAGAGCCTGGAAGACAGCAGGAGCGTTCGTTAATCCAAATGGCATGACAAGGTACTCAAAGTGCCCCAAAGGTGTGTTGAAACCTGTCTTTCATTCGTCCCCCTCCCGGATACGGACAAGGTGGTAGGCGTTCCGCAGGTCCAGTTTGGAGAAGATGGTGGCTCCATGGAGGGGGGCAAAAGCAGAACTGATAAGAGGCAGAGGGTATTTGTTTTTTACAGTGATGTTGTTTAAGCCACGAAAATCAATGCATGTTCTCAGGGTCCCATCCTTCTTACCTACAAAAAAGAAACCAGCACCCACCGGAGAAGATGAAGGTTGAATTATACCTGCGGCCAGAGAGTCCCATATATACTTCTCCATCGCCTCCCGCTCTGGCCGGGAGAGGTTGTACAGCCGACAGCAGGGAAGAGGGGCCCCGGGCAGGAGGTCAATAGCACAGTCATATGGGAAGTGTGGTGGCAGGGACAAGGCAAGATGTTTACTGAAAACTGGGCCCAGATCATGATAAATCTTTGGAACAGTGGAAAGATCAGGAGGCTCTGGCAGGGGCAATGACTCTGTGATGGCAGGGGCTGAGGCAGAATGCAAGCAGTTAGAATGACAGAAAGTACTCCAAGAGGTGATCTTACCCGTGGTCCAGTCTATATGTGGGTTGTGGGTCTTGAGCCAGGGATAGCCGAGCTGCAGAGGAGTGTGAGGACAGTCAATGATGTGAAAACTGATGACCTCTTGATGGTTTCCAGACAACCGGAGGGTTACAGGGACTGTTTTGTGGTCTACCAGGGCCAATAGCTGACCATTAAGGGCTTTGGCCTCCAGAGCCGAATCGAGGGACTCCATCTCGATCCCTAATTGCATGGCCATGTTGCGGTCAATGAAACTCTCATCAGCTCCTGAATCAATGAGAGTGGGGAGATGTAATGACTGGATGCGCCAGCAGATGGTGGCGTTGAGTAGTGGCCGAGAGGGAGATGATCTGGCTGCTCGGCTCATCAGTATTTCTCCCAATACTGATGAGCCGACTCTTTTACTGGGCGCGTTGGACAGGTGGAGATGAAGTGACCAGCTTGGCCGCAATACAGGCAGGACTGGGAGTTAATATGGCGAGCCCTCTCCTCTGCACTCAACCGGGCACGGCCCAGCTGCATGGGCTCCGGCTCGGCACAGACCGTGACGTCATGGCCGGACTCAGGAAGACACAGAAGTGGACGCCGAGAAGCAACCGACGGGGGTGGGGAAGGATGTTGAGTATGGGTGGACTTCTCCCTGCGGCTCTCCCGAAGGCGGTTATCCACCCGGATGGCAAGGGCTATGAGCTGGTCAAGGTCGGGAGGGTCGTCATGGGAGGCTAACTCATCCTTCACGCTGTCATTGAGGGAATCCTGGAATACGCCCCATAGTTCCTTGTCATTCCATCTGCTCTCCGCAGCAAGAGTCCGGAACTCGATGGCAAACTCGGCTACGCTGCGGGAGCCCTGGCGGAGGGAGAGGAGGCGCTTGGCTGCGTCTCCACTCCTGCAATTAGAACCCAGAGAGAGACACACACACACACCCACTAGGAGGAGGCAGAAGCCATTAGGTTTGGCAACCACTGTTTAAGTCTTAAAAATTTAAGTTGAGATGGGGCTTTGCGATATGACAATATATATTGTGTGACGATAGAAAAACGTTTTCATTTCATATTATGCTCTATTGTTTATCTTTTTGCAAATTACACTCTTTAAGGTAACATTTTTTGTCATTCGGAGCATGTCCATTTTTTGCGAGGATTACATTAATAAATTACTCTTCATGGCTTTTTATTTGCGAAACTGTTATTGCACTTAAAATAACATAAAAAGTTTAGTTGTCGTCAACTCTCCACCGCTGTCTGTCCTGCTGCGCTGCACATACATGCCCCGCCCGCACTGAGAAGAGAAGAGAAGAGAAGAGAAGAGAAGAGAAGAGAAGAGAAGAGAAGTCATTTATAGTCGCACTACTCTGCTCTCTATGGCTCACCACGGGCGGAGCTGAGCCCTCTGTGTGTGTGTGCTATATGCACCACCTACAAAATATAGTCTACAAAGCTGACATGTTTACACTAGAGGTGTTAACATGAACACAAAACTCATGGTTCGGATCGTATCATGGATTTGAGTCACGGATCAGATCATTATTAGGATCAGCGAAAAAAAGGGGGGAGACAAATAAAACTTTGTTTTCCATTTATTCTGTAACACACTTACAGCCAGAAACAGCAAGGAACTTTTGCCCATGGTCTTAAATGAAAACAACATTTAAGATGTCCAATGTTTAAATAAAATAAAATAAAATAAAATATATAAAATATTCAATGCTCAGTTATTGCAATGTGAGGCATGAAACCTTCCTCTTTTAAACAGTGAATGAAACAGTCTCTGTCCACATCATCAAAACTTGATGATAACAAACATTCACCGCTAACGTCAGTTAGCAGCTAGATGCTAATTAGCTGCTCAGCTGCAGCTCATTAAACAGCAGGTAAACATAACTCAAATGTCACATCAGACCGTTAGATGCTGGTTTGATCGTTGCTCTTCAAAATCCCTGTTAGCGACACGCTGTCTGTCCATGACTTGTACTTAAAGCAGTTTGTTTACTTTGTCTTAAATGAGACATTAAATTTTGCAATTAATCCGCAGTTCATATGCCTGCCGAACCGTGGGGGGCGATCCGTACGGATCACGGATTAACTACGATCTGTTACACCACTAGTTAACACTTGTTATTCTAGTTACTTTAAGCTTATTACTCAATATAGCTTAAAAACAAACTAAAGAAACTGTCAGAAGCAAGCAGCCAGACCTCCTACACACTAATCATACAACATTAACAGGTGACTGAACAACCACTCAATTAAAAAGTAATGAATGAGTGAGTCCAGACAGCTCACTGTAACTTCAACAAGCAATCTAATGTTACCCACAACACATTATATGATCTCTGCTGCATTCTTGTTAAGGAGATAAAAAACACAAAAAAGTCACACAGAGACATTTAACCATCAGAGATGAAATTAGCAACCAAAGAGACAGAGAGAGAGAAGCTGTATCTGACTCACGTTATCTGACGTCTTCTTCTTTCTTTCATGGAGATGAAGTATTCATGTCATAACGTCCATTTATAGCTGTTGGTCATCTTGTTTGTTAGTTAACAGACCTTTGTGGCTGCTGGTTAACCAATCTGATATCATTAGCAACAATGACAAACAAACTAACTCTCCTGGTTGTTTCTCCAGGTGGTTCTCTCTCCAGCCTCCCTGGCAGCGTCCTGCAGCTGCTGCACTGCACAGACCAGATAATTTCTTCCATTAGCTTAACAACAGTCCTTAACAGTCCTTCCATGGATGTATAAAGAGTCCTTCAGGCTGTTACAACAAGCCAGCTGTTACATTGGCAAATGCAAGGAGCTATCTACTGCTGCTACTCTGCCTTACAGTGGAGAGAATTGAAGATGAAATCTGAATGATTTTTCATCAGAGTCTCAGATCCAACCAGACAGTCTCTTCTACTCCACTGTCAGCTTCAACAAGGACACAGACTGCAGCACTGTCACACCTCACTCTGCAACAGTCACATACTCCACCATCAGACACCAATCAACAGTCTACTGCAATGTCTGAGCTCAGTGCTGATGGTCTTCAGTGTTTGGCACAGTATCTTCCTCTCCTTTAACTTTCTGTGTTATGCTCAACACATAATCACTTACATTTATAAAGACAGTAAATTCACAGGTTGTTGTGAATTAGTTATTGTATTAATCATTAATTTATCATTTAAGTTAATACGGGACAGATATTATGGAAAAGATACAGATGATGCAATTTCATCATGTCCAGTACGTAGATTTCACCCTAATAAAATAAGATTCAATTCAATGTACACATTTTCTTCTCAGTGTATTGTTTTGTGTTTTCTGTGCGACTGAAGTGTGCGTGTGGTTAACTATGGTGAAGAAGTGGAAGGACACTGAAAAAGCGATGTTCACACCTACCACAATACCCATCACACACACACACACACACACACACACATGCACACACACACACACACACACACTCACACATAAATGATAAACTGAAAAAACGATGTAAAGAAAAGGCATCACACAGCTCTAACTGTACTTCTCACGCTTCATTATTATCCCCATGACTTCCTGGTTCACTGTGCAGTTTCAGTAACATTTCTTGAAAAGGACGAATGCCTTTCATTGGATTTCAAGCTAGTTAAGTGGACTGAGAGTTTGTGAAGTGCAGAGAAACTATTAGACGCTGATTAATATAAAAAAGTGGGAATTTAACTAAAGATCATAATGAGGAAAATGCTTCTTCTCAGCATCTGGTTGCTCTCTGGTAAGTGCCGAACTCAACACACATTCAAGCCTCTAAAATCATCTCTGTACAGTGTTGATATTCTTTGGTACACAGCTAAGAACATTTGCCTTTTATTCGACACTTTAAATCAAATTTATTATTGAATGTCAACTCCTTTGAAGACATCCTGTTAAAGGATGACGTTCTCTTTATAAAACAGCCAAAGCTAAAGCTCCCTGCACATTTGACATTTTTGATTACAAAAATACTAAAATCTGTTTATTTTTCTTTTGAAGTAACCAGATGCTATCACCACAAGATTCTGGTATATTCAGGCCAGGAGGGAGGACTGGTTCACATCTACTGCCCGTATGACTCAGGATATGAAACATATCCTAAATATTTCCTTAAGGGCGACTATGCTCATAAGGAAACTGTCATTAAAACCACTGATAAAATGTGCAAACAGAGGACAGAAAAGAGGAAGTATGATCTCTGTGATGACACGGAGAAAAGAATCCTGCATGTGACCATCTATAACCTGGACCTGAAAGATACTGGGACCTATTGGTGTGAAATAGATGCATATACGTTTGATCCAAAAATAGAAGTTCGCCTCAAAGTCCACAAAGGTATGTTCAAATCAACTATTCTCTTTCTATCTTTCTATCTTTACTTTTTGCTGTATTCATTCTTCTTCCTTTCTCTGACAGCTCCTGCACCTACCAAACCTCAGCCGGTCCCCCTAAATCCTCCTATTCAGACTACAGTGGAAGCCATCACCATGACTCAGCAACAATCAGCAAGAACAACAGGTTATATAAACTATTTATTCTACCCATTATGTTCAGGAACATATTTACTTATTAAACAGAGACACATTCATATATATCAAATACATCTCCATAAGCACAGGCATTTATCTGGTGGATGTTTCTTCTTTTTCTCAGTGACAGTGGATGCCAGCGTGACAACAGTGGGGTTCACAACATCTGAAGATGTAAACACAGGTAACACATCACACACAGCAGTTTATTCAGATCATGGGGAGCTTGGCACTTCAAAAAGAGGTGTAATAATTTTCTGTGAAAAAGTCTTGCTAATGAAGCCATCTGGTGTTCAGTCTTTATAATAGACAAAACAAGTTTTACATAGCAGCTTTTAAACACAGAGGCAGTAAAAATACTTTACATGAAGGCAGAAAAATGCATTGAAACAACATTTAAAAACATAACAAAAAGGAAAGTGAAATCAATTAAAGAAGAATAAAATAGAATAAACTAATATTGAAATATACACAAAAAATAATTTCAGCTGAGGGAATAAATAAAAGGCAGAGAAAACCAGGAGAGTTTTTCATTTAGAGTCACAAGAGTCTAAAGTTTTGGTGTATTTCAAGTGGCTGTAATCAATATTTATACATCAACAATGGATCAGAATCTTGTATGTGAAAGTTGTCGCTTGTAACTTAATCACACAGAATCATCACTCGACTCTCTGTTCTGGATTAACGTCTTTCAGCTCATCGTTTTTGTTTTATGGTCCACAACTTTACTGTTTTGGTTCACTCTCACCGATCTCATTGCATTATTTTTGAAAACAGCAGGTAGATGCTGAATGTTCTGCTGAACATACAGTACAGTACTGGAGCATTTAGCAGCTGAAGAGCCAGATACGTTTGGTGTTGGTTGAAATGTCAATATTGTGTTTAGAGCCTATTTCCTCTGCCCCCCAACTGGCCAAAAATCAGTTAATGTAGGCTTTAAATCATCATTTGGTTCCATCTTTGTGCAGAGCCTAGATACACAGTCAGTTGTTTCCCTTTCAGGGGTTTTACAACAGGAAAATGAATGCTGAATTAGTCACGTAGTCTGTTATTTAGATATTTAATACTTAATTTCAATACTTAATGTGTTGTACAAGTTTATATACTGTAGTATATATGGAGGCATAAAAGAGCAGACTTGGATTTTTTTTTTTACTTTGAAATAAACATTTCTGTCAAGTAAAACTGATCAGCCTAGAGATATATGATTGTAAACTCCATTCTTAATTTTTTAATTTTTTAATCTGTAGTATATCTTTGAGTATTAGATGTATTTAATGTGATATTTCCTTCTGTTAGCACCACCGGCAGGAAAGTGGCTGTACTTGGTTATGTGTCATGTTCAACACATAATCACTTACTTTTATAAAGACAGTAAATTCACAGGTTGTTGTGAATTAGTTATTATATTAATTATTAATTATTAATTATTAATTATTAATTTATCATTTAACTTAATACAGGACAGATATTATGGAAAAGATACAAATGATGTATCTTCATCATGTCCAGTACGTAGATTTCACCCTAATAAAATAAAATAAAATTCAATGTACACATTTTCTTCTCAGTGTATTGTTTTGTGTTTTCTGTGAGACTGAAGTGTGCGTGTGGTTAACTATGGTGAAGAAGTGGGAGGACACTGAAAAAGCGATGTTCACACCTACCACAATACCCCTCACACACACACACACACACACACACACACACACACACACACACACACACACACACACACTCACACACACACACACACACACACACACTCACACACACACACACACACACACACACACACACACACACTCATACACAAATGATAAAGTGAAAAAGTGCTGTGAAGCAAAGGAAGAGGCCAGTGGAAAGGCCTCACACAGCTCTAACTGTACCTCCCACGCTTCATTATTATCCCCATGACTTCCTGGTTCACTGTGCAGTTTCAGTAACATTTCTTGAAAAGGACGAGTGCCTTTCATTGGATTTCAAGCTAGTTAAGTGGACTGAGAGTTTGTGAAGTGCAGAGAAACTATTAGACGCTTATTAATATAAAAAAGTGGGAATTTAACTAAAGGTCATAATGAGGAAAATGCTTCTTCTCAGCATCTGGTTGCTCTCTGGTAAGTACCGAACTCAACACACATTCAAGCCTCTAAAATCATCTCTGTACAGTGTTGATATTCTTTGGTACACAGCTAAGAACATTTGCCTTTTATTCAACACTTTAAATCAAATTTATTATTGAATGTCAACTCCTTTGAAGACATCCTGTTAAAGGATGACATTCTCTTTATAAAACAGCCAAAGCTAAAGCTCCCTGCACATTTGACATTTTTGATTACAAAAATACTAAAATCTGTTTATTTTTCTTTTGCAGTAACCAGATGCTATCACCGAGAGATTCGGGTATATTCAGGCCAGGAGGGAGGACTGGTTCACATCTACTGCCCGTATGACTCAGGATATGAAACTTATCCTAAATATTTCCGTAAGGGCCCCTATGGTCAAAGGGAAACTGTCATTAAAACCACTGATAAAATGTGCAAACAGACGACAGAAAAGAGGAAGTATGATCTCTGTGATGACACGGAGAAAAGAATCCTGCATGTGACCATCTATAACCTGGACCTGACAGATACTGGGACCTATTGGTGTGAAAGAGATACAAATTCGTTTGATCCAAAAATAGAAATTGACCTCAAAGTCCACAAAGGTATGTTCAAATCAACTATTCTCTTTCTATCTTTCTATCTTTACTTTTTGCTGTATTCATTCTTCTTCCTTTTTCTGACAGCTCCTGCACCTGTCAAACCTCAGCCGGTCCCCCTAAATCCTCCTATTCAGACTACAGCGGAAGCCATCACCATGACTCAGCAACAATCAGCAAGAACAACAGGTCATATAAACTATTTATTCTACCCATTATGTTCAGGAACATATTTACTTATTAAACAGAGACACATTCATATATATCAAATACATCTCCATAAGCACAGGCATTTATCTGGTGGATGTTTCTTCTTTTTCTCAGTGACAGTGGATGCCAGTGTGACAACAGTGGGGTTCACAACATCTGAAGATGTAAACACAGGTAACACATCACACACAGCAGTTTATTCAGATCATGGGGAGCTTGGCACTTCAAAAAGAGGTGTAACAATTCTCTGTGAAAAAGTCTTGCTAATGAGGCCATCTGGTGTTCAGTCTTTATAATAGACAAAACAAGTTTTACATAGCAGTTTTTAAACACAGAGGCAGTAAAAATACTT
Organism: Thunnus maccoyii; assembly: GCF_910596095.1. NCBI lineage: Eukaryota > Metazoa > Chordata > Actinopteri > Scombriformes > Scombridae > Thunnus > Thunnus maccoyii. The sequence goes on from NC_056534.1 coordinate 32,092,816, forward strand.
TACATGAAGGCAGAAAAATGCATTGAAACAACATTTAAAAACATAACAAAAAGGAAAGTGAAATCAATTAAAGAAGAATAAAATAGAATAAACTAATATTAAAATATACAGAAAAAATAATAGACAAGATTTCAGTGCAGTTGAGGGAATAAATAAAAGGCAGAGAAAACCAGGAGAGTTTTTCATTTAGATTCACAAGAGTCTAAAGTTTTGGTGTATTTCAAGTGGCTGTAATCAATATTTATATATCAACAATGGATCAGAATCTTGTATGTGAAAGTTGTCGCTTGTAACTTAATGACACAGAAACAGCAGGTAGATGCTGAATGTTCTGCTGAACATACAGTACAGTACTGGAGCATTTAGCAACTGAAGAGCCAGATAAGTTTGGTGTTGGTTGAAATGTCAATATTGTGTTTAGAGCCTATTTCCTCTGCCCCCCAACTGGCCAAAAATCAGTTAATGTAGGCTTTAAATCATCATTTGGTTCCATGTTTGTGCAGAGCCTAGATACACAGTCAGCTGTTTCCCTTTCAGGGGTTTTACAACAGGAAAATGAATTAGTCACGTAGTCTGTTATTTAGATATTTAATACTTAATTTCAATACTTAATGTGTTGTACAAGTTTATATACTGTAGTATATATGGAGGCATAAAAGAGCAGACTTGGATTTTTTTTTTTTTACTTTGAAATAAACATTTCTGTCAAGTAAAACTGAACAGCCTAGAGATATATGATTGTAAACTATTAAATGTATTTAACGTGATATTTCCTTCTGTTAGCACCACCGGCAGGAAAGTGGCTGTACTTGGTTATGGCTGCTGCTGCTCTGCTGCTGGTTCTGCTGCTGGTTTTATATTTAAGACTGAGAGGCCACAGACGTGATACAGTGAGAGGTAAGTGATCTCAATTTAATATTTATGTCTCTGCAACATTATTATTTAGCCAGTGAGTATCTGACTGCAAATCAGGGGAGTTGGAGTTCAATGATTCTGCTCAATCTTTCAGTTTGCATCATGTCATTAATTATGGTTCAGATTTGTGAGATCTAATGCTCATTGTGTATCAGTCCCAGTCACCACCGGTTCACCTGACACCATATACACAACAGTAACCTGTCACAGAAGACGAGATGCCCACGGATCGGTTGGTCAACCAGTCACAATCCAGACTCGGAGGACTAATCCAGTGTTCAGCAACTCAATTAGCTCCTCTCTGCAGGACAGTTTCTCTGCGCCGATAATCAATCAGCACAAGAACATCTGCAGCTCATCCGCTGACAGAGACCAACACACCAGTGAGGACGACTCTCAGCCCAGGAGACAGATAACATTAGATGCTGGAACCTCTGTGGTGTACGCCACCATCAAACACCCAAAGAATTAGTCCCAGTTGGTGTTATTGTTGTTTTATATACTCATTTCTTAATATTTATTAGTTTGTCAGTCAGTTCATTCAGTGGTGTGTTTGATTTCATCATTTCCTGTATTATCTTATCACTGTACATTCGCTTGTTTTAAAGTGTGGAATTAAAAATCAGATGGAAATCCAAATTTTTCTACTGTATCTTTGCCACACTCTCTCTCCAATACGCTGAACAACCTTCAGCAAGCTTTACAGCCTGTTTAAAAAGTCTTACAACTGGTCTAATTAATGAGTCAGAAAGACACTGAAAAGGTGATGTGGCCCCCTCCCAAAAACACACACACACACACACACATAAAAAAAACTTAAAAAGTGATATGAAGCAAAGGAAGAGGCTAGTGCACAAGTTTCACACTTACAGCTATAATTGAACTTACCCTCGCTTCATGATTAAACCCACAACTTCCTGGTTCACTGTGCAGTTTGACTAACATTTCTTGAAAAGGATGAATGATTTTGAAGTGCAGAGAAACTAGTAGACACTCATTAAAATAAAAAGTGGGAATTTAACAAAAAGGAGGAAAATGATTCCTCTCAGCATCTGGCTGTTCTCTGGTAAGTACAGTTTACAGTGATATTCTTATTTATACAGGTGGGAATATTTGCTTTTTTCAAGCCACTTTACATTAAATCAATAACTGCATATCAATCCCTTTGAAACAAAGCAAAACACATTCACTTTGATATTTTTGGCATAATTTTCTATTTCAAAAAAATACAGTTTCATGTCATGTATCTTCATGTATCCTCCTGTTTAAAGGGGATCTATTATGCTTCTAATTATTTGTCATATATATAATGTCACAATGTCAAATGTTCATATTAAATGTGGCCAAAGTTTCAAATAATGAGGTAAACATATGTAGATATAATCCCTGTGAGCAGAGGGCTCCGGCTTCAGACAGCTCTGAACACTCGGTTTCCAACAGTTTTTTTCTGCTTTCGAGACGAGCTGACATCAACTGGTGCCTGATTTCTTTATCTGCTCCAGGCACAGCTCGCACGGTGCAGGGAGATACTATGCAGTCGTTTGGTGACAGCTGAATAACATTTTAATAGCTATGTTACCTTTGTTATTTCCTGACAGCAGATGTTTTCCACATCAGTCCGCATTTTAGCGCCTTTCCCACACGTAACTTACACCATTATGTCACACAATAAGCAGGTAATGAGCGTAATATTTACCAAACAGAGACGTCTTGCTCTAATCTTTGTTTGCTGCTGCGGATGTTCATGCTGCCCACTCGGATTTGGGCTCAAACATGTAGGATGGATTTGCGAAGTTGATATTTGGAATAAAGAAGTGAAATTCTGCTATTATAGTTTGTTTACATAGCTTCTGGAGACGGTGGAAGTCGGCCGTGACACAGCTTCCAGAAGCTAACCAATCAGAACAGAGTGGGCTCATCAGGAGGGGGGCCTTAAAGAGACAAAAGCTAAAGCAGCCTGTGTCAGAAAGAGGCTGGACTGAGGGGCTGCATAAAGAGCCAGTATAACATAAATAAGGGTTTTTTTAAAACTGTGAATCATACAAAGCTACTCTAGTGAAGTCCTAGAATAAAAATATTGAGCTGGAAATGAGCATCATAGGTCCCCTTTAAGGATGACATTTGACCATTACAAAATAATCTGCTGTGTTTATTTTTCTTTTGAAATAACCAGATACCACCACATCTCCTCCTCATATGACTAAATATTTCTGTAAGGGCATCTATGCTGGAGGGGAAATTCTCATTAAAACCACTGATAAAATGTGCAAACAGAGGACACAAAACAGGAAGTATGATCTCTGTGATGACACTAAGAAAAGAATCCTGCATGTGACCATCTATAACCTGGGCCTGAGAGATACTGGGACCTGGGAACCACAGGTTATTTAAGTTGTATGTAAATCCATTATGTTCAGGAACACATTTACTTACTGCAGTTAACAGAGACACATTCATATATATACCAAATACCTCTCCATAAGCATTAATCTGGTGACTGTGTCTTCTTTTTCTCAGTGACGGTGAATGCCAGCTGAACAGCAGTGTGGTTCACAACATCTGAAGATGTACACACAGGTAACACATCACACACAGCAGTTTATTCAGATCATGGGGAGCTTGGCACTTCAAAAAGAGGTGTAACAATTTTCTGTGAAAAAGTCTTGCTAATGAGGCCATCTGGTGTTCAGTCTTTATAATAGACAAAACAAGTTTTACATAGCAGCTTTTAAACACAGAGGCAGTAAAAATACTTTACATGAAGGCAGAAAAATGCATTGAAATAACATTTAAAAACATAACAAAAAGGAAAGTGAAATCAATTAAAGAAGAATAAAATAGAATAAACTAATATTAAAATATACACAAAAAATAATAGACAAGATTTCAGTGCAGCTGAGGGAATATATAAAAGGCAGAGAAAACCAGGAGAGTTTTTCATTTAGATTCACAAGAGTCTAAAGTTTTGGTGTATTTCAAGTGGCTGTAATCAATATTTATACATCAACAATGGATCAGAATCTTGTATGTGAAAGTTGTCGCTTGTAACTTAATGACACAGAATCATCACTCGACTCTCTGTTCTGGATTAACGTCTTTCAGCTCATGGTTTTTGTTTTATGGTCCACAACTTTACTGTTTTGGTTCACTCTCACCGATCTCATTGCGTTATTTTTGAAAACAGCAGGTAGATGCTGAATGTTCTGCTGAACATACAGTACAGTACTGGAGCATTTAGCAGCTGAAGAGCCAGATAAGTTTGGTGTTGGTTGAAATGTCAATATTGTATTATATACAATATATCTCCAATACGCTGAACAACCTTCAACAAGCTTTACAGCCTGTTTAAAAAGTCTTACATCTGGTCTAATTAATGACTTATAATATCTTCTGTCATTTTTTAGAGTGTCAAAACAAAATGTTGGGGCAGAATATAATGCAATTCAATAACATATCAGTGATGGAAAAATGGGCAACAATTTATTGTTTGATTAATTATCATTCACTGTTTTTAATGAAGTATTGTGCCACCATTAAAGGAAGCTGGTGATCTTTCTTCTTTATTTTTCTTATTGTCAACAAATCTCATGTGAGAGCCAAACCAACAATTAATTGATCTACTTACAAAGTATGATATATTGTATTCCTCTGTATCATAGACCTCGATTATTGTCCAAAAACTATTAAAAACACATCAGTGAGTCACACCGAGTCGCGGTCTAGTTTGTTTAGAAACGGCTCCAAAGACTAATAACAGCGATTAAGATTGTAACTCTCAGAAGAGAAGTTCCTTGTACGGCAGACGCACTGCTCATGTGCAAGAACGTGGTTTTATTAGAGAGCTTTGCCAGCTTGTTGTGCCACAACCTGTTGACTTTATATCACATTGTCAGTTTCTCAAAAAACGTCAGTGCAGTGATGTGGCTCATTGACATGTTTTTAATAGTTTTTGGACAACAACAAAGATCTACGCCACAGAGGAATACGATATATCAGGTGTTTGGATACACACACACAATACTTCTAAGTAGGATAAGTTCATTGTTGGTTGATTAGCTGACAAGAAGAAAAATATAGAAAATTCTCAACCTTATCCTTTCAGAATTCATTGTTTTTCTAAAGGTCAAAGTAAAAAAATGTAGTTTTCATTTTGCAGGGATTCAAAGTTTGTCAGTGTGTTATCACTCTTCATACAGGAAAGTACCCAGACACAGTTTATGCAACACCATCCATTCCGCTACAAGATGCACACACAGACATCAACACTTCCTCTTCAACAGCCAATGAGGATCAAGAAAGAGACGGCAGGACTAGCAGCATCTTCACTTAATCAGCTGCTCAGCATCAAGATACCAGCAGCGATCACAAAGACAATATTTACTCCAACGTCTCAGTTTCATCAGAGTCTCAGATCCAACCGGACAGTCTCTTCTACTCCACTGTCAGCTTCAACAAGGACACAGACTGTAGCACTGTCACACCTCACTCTGCAACAGTCACATACTCCACCATCACACACCAATCAACAGTCTACCGCAATGTCTGAGCTCAGTGCTGATGGTCTTCAATTTTTGGCACAGTATCTTCCTCTCCTTTAACTTTCTGTGTTATGCTCAACACATAATCACTTACATTTATAAAGACAGTAAATTCACAGGTTGTTGTGAATTAGTTATTGTATTAATTATTAATTTATCATTTAACTTAATACAGGACAGATATTATGGAAAAGATACAAATGATGTATTTTCATCATGTCCAGTACGTAGATTTCACCCTAATAAAATAAGATTCAATTCAATGTACACATTTTCTTCTCAGTGTATTGTTTTGTGTTTTCTGTCCGACTGAAGTGTGCGTGTGGTTAACTATGGTGAAGAAGTGGGAGGACACTGAAAAATCGATGTTCACACCCACCACAATACCCCTCACACACACACACACACACACACACACACACACACAAATGATAAACTGAAAAAGTGATGTGAAGCAAAGGAAGCACAGCTCTAACTGTACTTCTCACGCCTCATTATTATCCCCATGACTTCCTGGTTCACTGTGCAGTTTCAGTAACATTTCTTAAAAAGGACTTAAAAAATTAAGTGGACTGAGAGTTTGTGAAGTGCAGAGAAACTATTAGACGCTGATTAATATAAAAAAGTGGGAATTTAACTAAAGGTCATAATGAGGAAAATGCTTCTTCTCAGCATCTGGTTGCTCTCTGGTAAGTGCCGAACTCAACACACATTCAAGCCTCTAAAATCATCTCTGTACCGTGTTGATATTCTTTGGTACACAGCTAAGAACATTTGCCTTTTTTTCGACACTTTAAATCAAATTTATTATTGAATGTCAACTCCTTTGAAGACATCCTGTTAAAGGATGATGTTCTCTTTAAAAACAGCCAAAGCTAAAGCTCCCTGCACATTTGACATTTTTGATTACAAAAATACTAAAATCTGTTTATTTTTCTTTTGCAGTAACCAGATGCTATCACAAAGAGATTCAGGTACATTCAGGCCAGGAGGGAGGACTGGTTCACATCTACTGCCCGTATGACTCAGGATATGAAACTTATCCTAAATATTTCCGTAAGGGCCCCTATGCTTATAGGAAAACTGTCATTGAAACCACTGATAAAATGTGCAAACAGAGGACAGAAAAGAGGAAGTATGATCTCTGTGATGACACAGAGAAAAGAATCCTGCATGTGACCATCTATAACCTGGACCTGAAAGATACTGGGACCTATTGGTGTGAAATAGATGCATATATGTATGATCCAATGATAGAAATTGACCTCAAAGTCCACAAAGGTATGTTCAAATCAACTATTCTCTTTCTATCTTTCTATCTTTACTTTTTGCTGTATTCATTCTTCTTCCTTTCTCTGACAGCTCTTGCGCCTGTCAAACCTCAGCTGGTCCCCCTAAATCCTCCTATTCAGACTACAGCGGAAGCCATCACCATGACTCAGCAACAATCAGCAAGAACAACAGGTTATATAAACTATTTATTCTACCCATTATGTTCAGGAACATATTTACTTATTAAACAGAGACACATTCATATATATCAAATACATCTCCATAAGCACAGGCATTTATCTGGTGGATGTTTCTTCTTTTTCTCAGTGACAGTGGATGCCAGCGTGACAACAGTGGGGTTCACAACATCTGAAGATGTAAACACAGGTAACACATCACACACAGCAGTTTATTCAGATCATGGGGAGCTTGGCACTTCAAAAAGAGGTGTAACAATTTTCTGTGAAAAAGTCTTGCTAATGAAGCCATCAGGTGTTCAGTCTTTATAATAGACAAAACAAGTTTTACATAGCAGCTTTTAAACACAGAGGCAGTAAAAATACTTTACATGAAGGCAGAAAAATGCATTGAAACAACATTTAAAAACATAACAAAAAGGAAAGTGAAATCAATTAAAGAAGAATAAAATAGAATAAACTAATATTAAAATATACACAAAAAATAATTTCAGTTCATGGAATAAATAAAAGGCAGAGAAAACCAGGAGAGTTTTTCATTTAGATTCACAAGAGTCTAAAGTTTTGGTGTATTTCAAGTGGCTGTAATCAATATTTATACATCAACAATGGATCAGAATCTTGTATGTGAAAGTTGTCGCTTGTAACTTAATGACACAGAATCATCACTGGACTCTCTGTTCTGGATTAACGTCTTTCAGCTCAGCGGTTTTGTTTTATGGTCCACAACTTTACTGTTTTGGTTCACTCTCACTGATCTCATTGCGTTATTTTTGAAAACAGCAGGTAGATGCTGAATGTTCTGCTGAACATACAGTGCAGTACTGGAGCATTTAGCAGCTGAAGAGCCAGATAAGTTTGGTGTTGGTTGAAATGTCAATATTGTGTTTAGAGCCTATTTCCTCTGCCCCCCAACTGGCCAAAAATCAGTTAATGTAGGCTTTAAATCATCATTTGGTTCCATCTTTGTGCAGAGCCTAGATAGACAGTCAGCTGTTTCCCTTTCAGGGGTTTTACAACAGGAAAATGAATGCTGAATTAGGATGTCACCTAGTTTGTTATTTAGATATTTAATACTTAATTTCAATACTTAATGTGTTGTACAAGTTTATATACTGTAGTATATATGGAGGCATAAAAGAGCAGACTTTTTTTTAACTTTGAAATAAACATTTCTGTCAAGTAAAACTGAACAGCCTAGAGATATATGATTGTAAACTCCATTCTTAATTTTTACATTTTTTAATCTGTACTATATCTTTGAGTATTAAATGTATTTAATGTGATATTTCCTTCTGTTAGCACCACCGGCAGGAAAGTGGCTGTACTTGGTTATGGCTGCTGCTGCTCTGCTGCTGGTTCTGCTGCTGGTTTTATATTTAAGACTGAGAATCCACAGACGTGATACAGCAAGAGGTAAGTGATCTCAATTTAATATTTATGTCTCTGCAACATTATTATTTAGCCAGTGAGTCTCTGACTGCAAATCAGGGGAGTTGGAGTTAATTGATTCTGCTCAATCTTTCAGTTTGCATCATGTCATTAATTATGGTTCAGATTTGTGAGATCTAATGCTCATTGTGTATTAGTCCCAGTCACCACGGGTTCATCTGACACCATATACACAACAGTAACCTGTTACAGAAGACGAGATGCCCACGGATCGGTTGGTCAACCAGTCACAATCCAGACTCGGAGGACTAATCCAGTGTTCAGCAACTCAATTAGCTCCTCTCTGCAGGACAGTTTCTCTGCATCAATAATCAATCAGCACAAGAACATCTGCAGCTCATCCGCTGACAGAGACCAACACACCAGTGAGGACGACTCCCAGCCCAGGAGACAGATAACATTAGCTGCCTCTGTGCTAACCTCTGTGGTGTACACCATCATCAAACACCCAAAGAATTAGTCCCAGCTGGTGTTATTGTTGTTTTATATACTCATTTCTTAATATTTATTAGTTTGTCAGTCAGTTCATTCAGTGGTGTGTTTGATTTCATCATTTCCTGTATTATCTTATCACTGTACATTCGCTTGTTTTAAAGTGTGGAATTAAAAATCAGATGTAAATCCAAATTTTTCTACTGTATCTTTGCCACACTCTCTCTCCAATACGCTGAACAACCTTCAGCAAGCTTTACAGCCTGTTTAAAAAGTCTTACAACTGGTCTAATTAATGAGTCAGAAAGACACTGAAAAGGTGATGTGGCCCCCTCCCAAAAACACACACACACACACACACGCATAAAGAAACTTAAAAAGTGATATGAAGCAAAGGAAGAGACTAGTGCACAAGCTTCACACTTACATCTATAATTGAACTTACCCTTGCTTCATGATTAAACCCACAACTTCCTGGTTCACTGTGCAGTTTCACTAACATATCTTGAAAAGGATGAATGATTTTGATGTGCAGAGAAACTAGTAGACACTAATTAAAATAAAAAGTGAGAATTTAACAAAAAGGAGGAAAATGATTCCTCTCAGCATCTGGCTGTTCTCTGGTAAGTACAGTGTACAGTGATATTCTTATTTATACAGGTGGGAATATTTGCTTTTTTCAAGCCACTTTACATTAAATCAATAATTGCATATCAGTCCCTTTGAAACAAAGCAAAACACATTCACTTTGATATTTTTGGCATAATTTTCTATTTCAAAAAAATACAGTTTCATGTCATGTATCTTCATGTATCCTCCTGTTTAAAGGGGATCTATTATGCTTCTAATTATTTGTCATATATATAATGTCACAATGTCAAATGTTCATATTAAATGTGGCCAAAGTTTCAAATAATGAGGTAAACATATGTAGATATAATCCCTGTGAGCAGAGGGCTCCGACTTCAGTCAGCTGTGAACACCCGGTTTCCAACAGTTTTTTCTGCTTTCGAGACGAGCTGACATCAACTGGTGCCTGATTTCTTTATCTGCTCCAGGCACAGCTCGCACGGTGCAGGGAGATACTATGCAGTCGTTTGGTGACAGCTGAATAACATTTTAATAGCTATGTAACCTTTGTTATTTCCTGACAGCAGACGTTTTCCACATCAGTCGGCATTTTAGCGCCTTTCCCACACGTAACTTACACCATTATGTCACACAATAAGCAGGTAATGAGCGTAATATTGACCAAACAGAGACGTCTTGCTCTAATCTTTGTTTGCTGCTGCGGATGTTCATCCTAGAATAAAAATATAGAGCTGGAAATGAGCATAATAGGTCCCCTTTAAGGATGACATTTGACCATTACAAAATAATCTGCTGTGTTTATTTTTCTTTTGAAATAACCAGATACCACCACATCTCCTCCTCATATGACTACATATTTCTGTAAGGGCATCTATGCTGGCAGGGAAATTGTCATTGAAACCACTGATAAAATGTGCAAACAGAGGACAGAAAAGAGGAAGTATGATCTCTGTGATGACACGGAGAAAAGAATCCTGCATGTGACCATCTATAACCTGGACCTGAGAGATACTGGGACCTATTGGTGTGAAATAGATGCATATGTGTATGATCCAAAAATAGAAGTTCGCCTCAAAGTCCACAAAGGTATGTTCAAATCAACTATTCTCTTTCTATCTTTCTATCTTTACTTTTTGCTGTATTCATTCTTCTTCCTTTCTCTGACAGCTCCTGCACCTGTCAAACCTCGGCCGGTCCCCCTAAATCCTCCTATTCAGACTACAGTGGAAGCCATCACCATGACTCAGCAACAATCAGCAAGAACAACAGGTTATATAAATAATTTATTCTACCCATTATGTTCAGGAACATATTTACTTAATAAACAGAGACACATTCATATATATCAAATACATCTCCATAAGCACAGGCATTTATCTGGTGGATGTTTCTTCTTTTTCTCAGTGACAGTGGATGCCAGCGTGACAACAGTGGGGTTCACAACATCTGAAGATGTACACACAGGTAACACATCACACACAGCACTTTATTCAGATCATGGGGAGCTTGGCACTTCAAAAAGAGGTGTAACAATTTTCTGTGAAAAAGTCTTGTTAATGAAGCCATCAGGTGTTCAGTCTTTATAATAGACAAAACAAGTTTTACATAGCAGCTTTTAAACACAGAGGCAGTAAAAATACTTTACATGAAGGCAGAAAAATGCATTGAAACAACATTTAAAAACATAACAAAAAGGAAAGTGAAATCAATTAAAGAAGAATAAAATAGAATAAACTAATATTGAAATATACACAAAAAATAATTTCAGCTGAGGAAATAAATAAAAGGCAGAGAAAACCAGGAGAGTTTTTCATTTAGAGTCACAAGAGTCTAAAGTTTTGGTGTATTTCAAGTGGCTGTAATCAATATTTATACATCAACAATGGATCAGAATCTTGTATGTGAAAGTTGTCGCTTGTAACTTAATGACACAGAATCATCACTCGACTCTCTGTTCTGGATTAACGTCTTTCAGCTCATGGTTTTTGTTTTATGGTCCACAACTTTACTGTTTTGGTTCACTCTCACCGATCTCATTGCATTATTTTTGAAAACAGCAGGTAGATGCTGAATGTTCTGCTGAACATACAGTACAGTACTGGAGCATTTAGCAGCTGAAGAGCCAGATAAGTTTGGTGTTGGTTGAAATGTCAATATTGTGTTTAGAGCCTATTTCCTCTGCCCCCCAACTGGCCAAAAATCAGTTAATGTAGGCTTTAAATCATCATTTGGTTCCATCTTTGTGCAGAGCCTAGATACACAGTCAGCTGTTTCCCTTTCAGGGGTTTTACAACGGGAAAATGAATGCTGAATTAGTCACGTAGTCTGTTATTTAGATATTTAATACTTAATTTCAATACTTAATGTGTTGTACAAGTTTATATACTGTAGTATATATGGAGGCATAAAAGAGCAGACTTGGATTTTTTTTTTTACTTTGAAATAAACATTTCTGTCAAGTAAAACTGATCAGCCTAGAGATATATGATTGTAAACTCCATTCTTAATTTTTTAATTTTTTAATCTGTAGTATATCTTTGAGTATTAGATGTATTTAATGTGATATTTCCTTCTGTTAGCACCACCGGCAGGAAAGTGGCTGTACTTGGTTATGTGTCATGTTCAACACATAATCACTTACTTTTATAAAGACAGTAAATTCACAGGTTGTTGTGAATTAGTTATTGTATTAATTATTAATTATTAATTTATCATTTAACTTAATACGGGACAGATATTATGGAAAAGATACAAATGATGTATCTTCATCATGTCCAGTACGTAGATTTCACCCTAATAAAATAAAATAAAATTCAATGTACACATTTTCTTCTCAGTGTATTGTTTTGTGTTTTCTGTGAGACTGAAGTGTGCGTGTGGTTAACTATGGTGAAGAAGTGGGAGGACACTGAAAAAGCGATGTTCACACCTACCACAATACCCCTCACACACACACACACACACACACACACACACACACACACACACACACACACACACACTCACACACAAATGATAAAGTGAAAAAGTGATGTGAAGCAAAGGAAGAGGCCAGTGGAAAGGCCTCACACAGCTCTAACTGAACCTCCCACGCTTCATTATTATCCCCATGACTTCCTGGTTCACTGTGCAGTTTCAGTAACATTTCTTGAAAAGGACGAATGCCTTTCATTGGATTTCAAACTAGTTAAGTGGACTGAGAGTTTGTGAAGTGCAGAGAAAGTATTAGACGCTGATTAATATAAAAAGTGGGAATTTAACTAAAGGTCATAATGAGGAAAATGCTTCTTCTCAGCATCTGGTTGCTCTCCGGTAAGTACCGAACTCAACACACATTCAAGCCTCTAAAATCATCTCTGTACAGTGTTGATATTCTTTGGTACACAGCTAAGAACATTTGCCTTTTATTCAACACTTTAAATCAAATTTATTATTGAATGTCAACTCCTTTGAAGACATCCTGTTAAAGGATGACATTCTCTTTATGAAACAGCCAAAGCTAAAGCTCCCTGCACATTTGACATTTTTGATTACAAAAATACTAAAATCTGTTTATTTTTCTTTTGCAGTAACCAGATGCTATCACAAAGAGATTCAGGTACATTCAGGCCAGGAGGGAGGACTGGTTCACATCTACTGCCCGTATGACTCAGGATATGAAACTTATCCTAAATATTTCCGTAAGGGCCCCTATGCTTATAGGAAAACTGTCATTGAAACCACTGATAAAATGTGCAAACAGAGGACAGAAAAGAGGAAGTATGATCTCTGTGATGACACAGAGAAAAGAATCCTGCATGTGACCATCTATAACCTGGACCTGAAAGATACTGGGACCTATTGGTGTGAAATAAATGCATATATGTATGATCCAGTAATAGAAATTGACCTCAAAGTCCACAAAGGTATGTTCAAATCAACTATTCTCTTTCTATCTTTCTATCTTTACTTTTTGCTGTATTCATTCTTCTTCCTTTCTCTGACAGCTCCTGCACCTGTCAAACCTCAGCCGGTCCCCCTAAATCCTCCTATTCAGACTACAGTGGAAGCCGTCACCATGACTCAGCAACAATCAGCAAGAACAACAGGTTATATAAATAATTTATTCTACCCATTATGTTCAGGAACATATTTACTTATTAAACAGAGACACATTCATATATATCAAATACATCTCCATAAGCACAGGCATTTATCTGGTGGATGTTTCTTCTTTTTCTCAGTGACAGTGGATGCCAGCGTGACAACAGTGGGGTTCACAACATCTGAAGATGTACACACAGGTAACACATCACACACAGCAGTTTATTCAGATCATGGGGAGCTTGGCACTTCAAAAAGAGGTGTAACAATTTTCTGTGAAAAAGTCTTGCTAATGAAACCATCAGGTGTTCAGTCTTTATAATAGACAAAACAAGTTTTACATAGCAGCTTTTAAACACAGAGGCAGTAAAAATACTTTACATGAAGGCAGAAAAATGCATTGAAACAACATTTAAAAACATAACAAAAAGGAAAGTGAAATCAATTAAAGAAGAATAAAATAGAATAAACTAATATTAAAATATACACAAAAAATAATAGACAAGATTTCAGTGCAGCTGAGGGAATAAATAAAAGGCAGAGAAAACCAGGAGAGTTTTTCATTTAGATTCACAAGAGTCTAAAGTTTTGGTGTATTTCAAGTGGCTGTAATCAATATTTATATATCAACAATGGATCAGAATCTTGTATGTGAAAGTTGTCGCTTGTAACTTAATGACACAGAAACAGCAGGTAGATGCTGAATGTTCTGCTGAACATACAGTGCAGTACTGAAGCATTTAGCAACTGAAGAGCCAGATAAGTTTGGTGTTGGTTGAAATGTCAATATTGTGTTTAGAGCCTATTTCCTCTGCCCCCCAACTGGCCAAAAATCAGTTAATGTAGGCTTTAAATCATCATTTGGTTCCATGTTTGTGCAGAGCCTAGATACACAGTCAGCTGTTTCCCTTTCAGGGGTTTTACAACAGGAAAATGAATTAGTCACGTAGTCTGTTATTTAGATATTTAATACTTAATTTCAATACTTAATGTGTTGTACAAGTTTATATACTGTAGTATATATGGAGGCATAAAAGAGCAGACTTGGATTTTTTTTTTTTTACTTTGAAATAAACATTTCTGTCAAGTAAAACTGAACAGCCTAGAGATATATGATTGTAAACTCCATTCTTCATTTTTTAATTTTTTAATCTGTAGTATATCTTTGAGTATTAAATGTATTTAATGTGATATTTCCTTCTGTTAGCACCACCGGCAGGAAAGTGGCTGTACTTGGTTATGGCTGCTGCTGCTCTGCTGCTGGTTCTGCTGCTGGTTTTATATTTAAGACTGAGAGGCCACAGACGTGATACAGCGAGAGGTAAGTGATCTCAATTTAATATTTATGTCTCTGCAACATTATTATTTAGCCAGTGAGTCTCTGACTGCAAATCAGGGGAGTTGGAGTTAAATGATTCTGCTCAATCTTTCAGTTTGCATCATGTCATTACTTATGGTTCAGATTTGTGAGATCTAATGCTCATTGTGTATTAGTCCCAGTCACCACCGGTTCATCTGACACCATATACACAACAGTAACCAGTTACAGAAGACGAGATGCCCACGGATCGGATGGTCAACCAGTCACAATCCAGACTCGGAGGACTAATCCAGTGTTCAGTAACTCAATAAGCTCCTCTCTGCAGGACAGTTTCTCTGCGCCGATAATCAATCAGCACAAGAACATCTGCAGCTCATCTGCTGACAGAGACCAACACACCAGTGAGGACGACTCCCAGCCCAGGAGACAGATAACATTAGATGCCTCTGTGCTAACCTCTGTGGTGTACACCATCATCAAACACCCAAAGAATTAGTCCCAGCTGGTGTTATTGTTGTTTTATATACTCATTTCTTAATATTTATTAGTTTGTCAGTCAGTTCATTCAGTGGTGTGTTTGATTTCATCATTTCCTGTATTATCTTATCACTGTACATTCGCTTGTTTTAAAGTGTGGAATTAAAAATCAGATGGAAATCCAAATTTTTCTACTGTATCTTTGCCACACTCTCTCTCCAATACGCTGAACAACCTTCAGCAAGCTTTACAGCCTGTTTAAAAAGTCTTACAACTGGTCTAATTAATGAGTCAGAAAGACACTGAAAAGGTGATGTGGCCCCCTCCCAAAAACACACACACACACATAAAGAAACTTAAAAAGTGATATGAAGCAAAGGAAGAGGCTAGTGCACAAGCTTCACACTTACAGCTATGACTGAACTTACCCTCGCTTCATGATTAAACCCACAACTTCCTGGTTCACTGTGCAGTTTGACTAACATTTCTTGAAAAGGATGAATGATTTTGAAGTGCAGAGAAACTAGTGGACACTAATTAAAATTAAAAGTGGGAATTTAACAAAAAGGAGGAAAATGATTCCTCTCAGCATCTGGCTGTTCTCTGGTAAGTACAGTGTACAGTGATATTCTTATTTATACAGGTGGGAATATTTGCTTTTTTCAAGCCACTTTACATTAAATCAATAATTGCATATCAATCCCTTTGAAACAAAGCAAAACACATTCACTTTGATATTTTTGGCATAATTTTCTATTTCAAAAAAATACAGTTTCATGTCATGTATCTTCATGTATCCTCCTGTTTAAAGGGGATCTATTATGCTTCTAATTATTTGTCATATATATAATATCACAATGTCAAATGTTCATGTTAAATGTGGCCAAAGTTTCAAACAATGAGGTAAACATATGTAGATATAATCCCTGTGAGCAGAGGGCTCCGGCTTCAGACAGCTCTGAACACTCGGTTTCCAACAGTTTTTTCTGCTTTCGAGACGAGCTGACATCAACTGGTGACTGATTTCTTTATCTGCTCCAGGCACAGCACGCACGGTGCAGGGAGATACTATGCAGTCGTTTGGTGACAGCTGAATAACATTTTAATAGCTATGTTACCTTTGTTATTTCCTGACAGCAGACGTTTTCCACATCAGTCGGCATTTTAGCGCCTTTCCCACACGTAACTTACACCATTATATCACACAATAAGCAGGTAATGAGCGTAATATTGACCAAACAGAGACGTCTTGCTCTAATCTTTGTTTGCTGCTGCGGATGTTCATCCTAGAATAAAAATATAGAGCTGGAAATGAGCATAATAGGTCCCCTTTAAGGATGACATTTGACCATTACAAAATAATCTGCTGTGTTTATTTTTCTTTTGAAATAACCAGATACCACCACATCTCCTCCTCATATGACTACATATTTCTGTAAGGGCATCTATGCTGGCAGGGAAATTGTCATTAAAACCACTGATAAAATGTGCAAACAGAGGACAGAAAAGAGGAAGTATGATCTCTGTGATGACACGGAGAAAAGAATCCTGCATGTGACCATCTATAACCTGGACCTGAGAGATACTGGGACCTATTGGTGTGAAATAGATGCATATATGTATGATCCAATGATAGAAGTTCGCCTCAAAGTCCACAAAGGTATGTTCAAATCAACTATTCTCTTTCTATCTTTCTATCTTTACTTTTTGCTGTATTCATTCTTCTTCCTTTCTCTGACAGCTCCTGCACCTGTCAAACCTCAGCCAGTCCCCCTAAATCCTCCTATTCAGACTACAGTGGAAGCCGTCACCATGACTCAGCAACAATCAGCAAGAACAACAGGTTATATAAACTATTTATTCTACCCATTATGTTCAGGAACATATTTACTTATTAAACAGAGACACATTCATATATATCAAATACATCTCCATAAGCACAGGCATTTATCTGGTGGATGTTTCTTCTTCTTCTCAGTGACAGTGGATGCCAGCGTGACAACAGTGGGGTTCACAACATCTGAAGATGTACACACAGGTAACACATCACACACAGCAGTTTATTCAGATCATGGGGAGCTTGGCACTTCAAAAAGAGGTGTAACAATTTTCTGTGAAAAAGTCTTGCTAATGAAACCATCAGGTGTTCAGTCTTTATAATAGACAAAACACGTTTTACATAGCAGCTTTTAAACACAGAGGCAGTAAAAATACTTTACATGAAGGCAGAAAAATGCATTGAAACAACATTTAAAAACATAACAAAAAGGAAAGTGAAATCAATTAAAGAAGAATAAAATAGAATAAACTAATATTGAAATATACACAAAAAATAATTTCAGCTGAGGAAATAAATAAAAGGCAGAGAAAACCAGGAGAGTTTTTCATTTAGATTCACAAGGGTCTAAAGTTTTGGTGTATTTCAAGTGGCTGTAATCAATATTTATACATCAACAATGGATCAGAATCTTGTATGTGAAAGTTGTCGCTTGTAACTTAATGACACAGAATCATCACTCGACTCTCTGTTCTGGATTAACGTCTTTCAGCTCATCGTTTTTGTTTTATGGTCCACAACTTTACTGTTTTGGTTCACTCTCACCGATCTCATTGCATTATTTTTGAAAACAGCAGGTAGATGCTGAATGTTCTGCTGAACATACAGTACAGTACTGGAGCATTTAGCAGCTGAAGAGCCAGATAAGTTTGGTGTTGGTTGAAATGTCAATATTGTGTTTAGAGCCTATTTCCTCTGCCCCCCAACTGGCCAAAAATCAGTTAATGTAGGCTTTAAATCATCATTTGGTTCCATCTTTGTGCAGAGCCTAGATACACAGTCAGCTGTTTCCCTTTCAGGGGTTTTACAACAGGAAAATGAATGCTGAATTAGTCACGTAGTCTGTTATTTAGATATTTAATACTTAATTTCAATACTTAATGTGTTGTACAAGTTTATATACTGTAGTATATATGGAGGCATAAAAGAGCAGACTTGGATTTTTTTTTTTACTTTGAAATAAACATTTCTGTCAAGTAAAACTGATCAGCCTAGAGATATATGATTGTAAACTCCATTCTTAATTTTTTAATTTTTTAATCTGTAGTATATCTTTGAGTATTAGATGTATTTAATGTGATATTTCCTTCTGTTAGCACCACCGGCAGGAAAGTGGCTGTACTTGGTTATGTGTCATGTTCAACACATAATCACTTACTTTTATAAAGACAGTAAATTCACAGGTTGTTGTGAATTAGTTATTGTATTAATTATTAATTATTAATTTATCATTTAACTTAATACAGGACAGATATTATGGAAAAGATACAAATGATGTATCTTCATCATGTCCAGTACGTAGATTTCACCCTAATAAAATAAAATAAAATTCAATGTACACATTTTCTTCTCAGCGTATTGTTTTGTGTTTTCTGTGAGACTGAAGTGTGTGTGTGGTTAACTATGGTGAAGAAGTGGGAGGACACTGAAAAAGCGATGTTCACACCTACCACAATACCCCTCACACACACACACACACACACACACACACACACACACACACACACACACACACACACACACACACACACACTCACACACAAATGATAAAGTGAAAAAGTGATGTGAAGCAAAGGAAGAGGCCAGTTGAAAGGCCTCACACAGCTCTAACTGAACCTCCCACGCTTCATTATTATCCCCATGACTTCCTGGTTCACTGTGCAGTTTCAGTAACATTTCTTGAAAAGGACGAATGCCTTTCATTGCATTTCAAGCTAGTTAAGTGGACTGAGAGTTTGTGAAGTGTAGAGAAACTATTAGACGCTGATTAATATAAAAAAGTGGGAATTTAACTAAAGGTCATAATGAGGAAAATGCTTCTTCTCAGCATCTGGTTGCTCTCTGGTAAGTACCGAACTCAACACACATTCAAGCCTCTAAAATCATCTCTGTACAGTGTTGATATTCTTTGGTACACAGCTAAGAACATTTGCCTTTTATTCAACACTTTAAATCAAATTTATTATTGAATGTCAACTCCTTTGAAGACATCCTGTTAAAGGATGACATTCTCTTTATGAAACAGCCAAAGCTAAAGCTCCCTGCACATTTGACATTTTTGATTACAAAAATACTAAAATCTGTTTATTTTTCTTTTGCAGTAACCAGATGCTATCACCTAAAGATTCTGGTACATTCAGGCCAGGAGGGAGGACTGGTCCACATCTACTGCCCGTATGACTCAGGATATGAAACTTATCCTAAATATTTCCGTAAGGGCCCCTATGGTCAAAGGGAAACTGTCATTGAAACCACTGATAAAATGTGCAAACAGAGGACAGAAAAGAGGAAGTATGATCTCTGTGATGACACAGAGAAAAGAATCCTGCATGTGACCATCTATAACCTGGACCTGAAAGATACTGGGACCTATTGGTGTGAAATAAATGCATATATGTATGATCCAGTAATAGAAATTGACCTCAAAGTCCACAAAGGTATGTTCAAATCAACTATTCTCTTTCTATCTTTCTATCTTTACTTTTTGCTGTATTCATTCTTCTTCCTTTCTCTGACAGCTCCTGCACCTGTCAAACCTCAGCCAGTCCCCCTAAAGCCTCCTATTCAGACTACAGCGGAAGCCATCACCATGACTCAGCAACAATCAGCAAGAACAACAGGTTATATAAACTATTTATTCTACCCATTATGTTCAGGAACATATTTACTTATTAAACAGAGACACATTCATATATATCAAATACATCTCCATAAGCACAGGCATTTATCTGGTGGATGTTTCTTCTTTTTCTCAGTGACAGTGGATGCCAGCGTGACAACAGTGGGGTTCACAACATCTGAAGATGTACACACAGGTAACACATCACACACAGCAGTTTATTCAGATCATGGGGAGCTTGGCACTTCAAAAAGAGGTGTAACAATTTTCTGTGAAAAAGTCTTGCTAATGAAGCCATCAGGTGTTCAGTCTTTATAATAGACAAAACAAGTTTTACATAGCAGCTTTTAAACACAGAGGCAGTAAAAATACTTTACATGAAGGCAGAAAAATGCATTGAAACAACATTTAAAAACATAACAAAAAGGAAAGTGAAATCAATTAAAGAAGAATAAAATAGAATAAACTAATATTAAAATATACACAAAAAATAATTTCAGTTGAGGGAATAAATAAAAGGCAGAGAAAACCAGGAGAGTTTTTCATTTAGATTCACAAGAGTCTAAAGTTTTGGTGTATTTCAAGTGGATGTAATCAATATTTATACATCAACAATGGATCAGAATCTTGTATGTGAAAGTTGTCGCTTGTAACTTAATGACACAGAAACAGCAGGTAGATGCTGAATGTTCTGCTGAACATACAGTACAGTACTGGAGCATTTAGCAGCTGAAGAGCCAGATCAGTTTGGTGTTGGTTGAAATGTCAATATTGTGTTTAGAGCCTATTTCCTCTGCCCCCCAACTGGCCAAAAATCAGTTAATGTAGGCTTTAAATCATCATTTGGTTCCATCTTTGTGCAGAGCCTAGATACACAGTCAGCTGTTTCCCTTTCAGGGGTTTTACAACAGGAAAATGAATGCTGAATTAGGATGTCACCTAGTTTGTTATTTAGATATTTAATACTTAATTTCAATATTTAATGTGTTGTACAAGTTTATATACTGTAGTATATATGGAGGCATAAAAGAGCAGACTTGGATTTTTTTTTTTACTTTGAAATAAACATTTCTGTCAAGTAGAACTGAACAGCCTAGAGATATATGATTGTAAACTCCATTCTTAATTTTTTAATTTTTTAATCTGTAGTATATCTTTGAGTATTAGATGTATTTAACGTGATATTTCCTTCTGTTAGCACCACCGGCAGGAAAGTGGCTGTACTTGGTTATGGCTGCTGCTGCTCTGCTGCTGGTTCTGCTGCTGGTTTTATATTTAAGACTGAGAATCCACAGACGTGATACAACGAGAGGTAAGTGATCTCAATTTAATATTTATGTCTCTGCAACATTATTATTTAGCCAGTGAGTCTCTGACTGCAAATCAGGGGAGTTGGAGTTAAATGATTCTGCTCAATCTTTCAGTTTGCATCATGTCATTAATTATGGTTCAGATTTGTGAGATCTAATGCTCATTGTGTATCAGTCCCAGTCACCACCGGTTCACCTGACATCATATACGCAACAGTAACCAGTCACAGAGGACGAGATGCCCACGGATCGGTTGGTCAACCAGTCACAATCCAGACTCGGAGGACTAATCCAGTGTTCAGCAACTCAATTAGCTCCTCTCTGCAAGACAGTTTCTCTGCACCAATAATCAATCAGCACAAGAACATCTGCAGCTCATCCGCTGACAGAGACCAACACACCAGTGAGGACGACTCCCAGCCCAGGAGACAGATAACATTAGATGCTGGAACCTCTGTGGTGTACGCCACCATCAAACACCCAAAGAATTAGTCCCAGCTGGTGTTATTGTTGTTTTATATACTCATTTCTTAATATTTATTAGTTTGTCAGTCAGTTCATTCAGTGGTGTGTTTGATTTCATCATTTCCTGTATTATCTTATCACTGTACATTTGCTTGTTTTAAAGTGTGGAATTAAAAATCAGATGTAAATCCAAATTTTTCTACTGTATCTTTGTCACACTCTCTCTCCAATACGCTGAACAACCTTCAGCAAGCTTTACAGCCTGTTTAAAAAGTCTTACAACTGGTCTAATTAATGAGTCAGAAAGACACTGAAAAGGTGATGTGGCCCCCTCCCAAAAACACACACACACACACACGCATAAAGAAACTTAAAAAGTGATATGAAGCAAAGGAAGAGGCTAGTGGACAAGTTTCACACTTACATCTATAATTGAACTTACCCTCGCTTCATGATTAAACCCACAACTTCCTGGTTCACTGTGCAGTTTCACTAACATATCTTGAAAAGGCTGAATGATTTTGAAGTGCAGAGAAACTAGTGGACACTAATTAAAATTAAAAGTGGGAATTTAACAAAAAGGAGGAAAATGATTCCTCTCAGCATCTGGCGGTTCTCTGGTAAGTACAGTGTACAGTGATATTCTTATTTATACAGGTGGGAATATTTGCTTTTTTCAAGCCACTTTACATTAAATCAATAATTGCATATCAATCCCTTTGAAACAAAGCAAAACACATTCACTTTGATATTTTTGGCATAATTTTCTATTTCAAAAAAATACAGTTTCATGTCATGTATCTTCATGTATCCTCCTGTTTAAAGAGGATTTATTATGTTTCTAATCATTTGTCATATATATAATGTCACAATGTCAAATGTTCATATTAAATGTGGCCAAAGTTTCAAATAATGAGGTAAACATATGTAGATATAATCCCTGTGAGCAGAGGGCTCCGGCTTCAGACAGCTCTGAACACTCGGTTTCCAACAGTTTTTTTCTGCTTTCGAGACGAGCTGACATCAACTGGTGCCTGATTTCTTTATCTGCTCCAGGCACAGCTCGCACGGTGCAGGGAGATACTATGCAGTTGTTTGGCAACAGCTGAATAACATTTTAATAGCTATGTTACCTTTGTTATTTCCTGACAGCAGATGTTTTCCACATCAGTCGGCATTTTAGCGCCTTTCCCACACGTAACTTACACCATTATGTCACACAGTAAGCAGGTAATGAGCGTAATATTTACCAAACAGAGACGTCTTGCTCTAATCTTTGTTTGCTGCTGCGGATGTTCATGCTGCCCACTCGGATTTGAAGTTGATATTTGGAGTAAAGAAGTGAAATCCTGCTATTATAGTTTGTTTACGTAGCTTCCGGAGTCGGCCGTGACACAGCTTCCAGAAGCTAACCAATCAGAACAGAGTGATCTCATCAGGAGGGGGGCCTTAAAGAGACAACAGCTAAAGCGGCCTGTGTCAGAAAGAGGCTGGACTGAGAAGCTGCATAAAGAGCCAGTATAACATAAATAAGGGTTTTTTTAAACTGTGAATCAAACAAAGCTACACTAGTGAAGTCCTAGAATAAAAATATAGAGCTGGAAATGAGCATAATAGGTCCCCTTTAAGGATGACATTTGACCATTACAAAATAATCTGCTGTGTTTATTTTTCTTTTGAAATAACCAGATACCACCACATCTCCTCCTCATATGACTAAATACTTCTGTAAGGGCATCTATGCTGGAGGAGAAATTCTCATTAAAACCACTGATAAAATGTGCGAACAGAGGACACAAAAGAGGAAGTATGATCTCTGTGATGACACTAAGAAAAGAATCCTGCATGTGACCATCTATAACCTGGACCTGAGAGATACTGGGACCTGGGAACCACAGGTTATTTAAGTTGTATGTAAATCCATTATGTTCAGGAACACATTTACTTACTGCAGTTAACAGAGACACATTCATATATATACCAAATACCTCTCCATAAGCATTTATCTGGTGACTGTGTCTTCTTCTCAGTGACAGTGGATGCCAGCGTGACAACAGTGGGGTTCACAACATCTGAAGATGTAAACACAGGTAACACATCACACACACAGCAGTTTATTCAGATCATGGGGAGCTTGGCACTTCAAAAAGAGGTGTAACAATTCTCTGTGAAAAAGTCTTGCTAATGAAGCCATCTGGTGTTCAGTCTTTATAATAGACAAAACAAGTTTTACATAGCAGCTTTTAAACACAGAGGCAGTAAAAATACTTTACATGAAGTCAGAAAAATGCATTGAAACAACATTTAAAAACATAACAAAAAGGAAAGTGAAATAAATTAAAGAAGAATAAAATAGAATAAACTAATATTAAAATATACACAAAAAATAATAGACAAGATTTCAGTGCAGTTGAAGGAATAAATAAAAGGCAGAGAAAACCAGGAGAGTTTTTCATTTAGATTCACAAGAGTCTAAAGTTTTGGTGTATTTCAAGTGGCTGTAATCAATATTTATACATCAACAATGGATCAGAATCTTGACTGTGAAAGTTGTCGCTTGTAACTTAATGACACAGAATCATCACTCGACTCTCTGTTCTGGATTAACGTCTTTCAGCTCAGCGGTTTTGTTTTATGGTCCACAACTTTACTGTTTTGGTTCACTCTCACCGATCTCATTGCGTTATTTTTGAAAACAGCAGGTAGATGCTGAATGTTCTGCTGAACATACAGTACAGTACTGGAGCATTTAGCAGCTGAAGAGCCAGATAAGTTTGGTGTTGGTTGAAATGTCAATATTGTATTATATACAATATATCTCCAATACGCTGAACAACCTGCAACAAGCTTTACAGCCTGTTTAAAAAGTCTTACATCTGGTCTAATTAATGACTTATAATATCTTCAGTCATTTTTTAGAGTGTCAAAACAAAATGTTGGGGCAGAATATAATGCAATTCAATAACATATCAGTGATGGCAAAATGGGCAACAATTTATTGTTTTATTAATTATCATTCACTGTTTTTAATGAAGTATTGTGCCACCATTAAAGGAAGCTGGTGATCTTTCTTCTTTATTTTTCTTATTGTCAACAAATCTCATGTGAGAGCCAAACCAACAATTAATTGATCTACTTACAAAGTATGATATATTGTATTCCTCTGTATCATAGACCTCGATTATTGTCCAAAAACTATTAAAAACACATCAGTGAGTCACACCGAGTCACGGTCTAGTTTGTTTAGAAACGGCTCCAAAGACTAATAACAGCGATTAAGATTGTAACTCTCAGAAGAGAAGTTCCTTGTACGGCAGACGCACTACTCATGTGCAGGAACGTGGTTCTATTAGAGAGCTTTGCCAGCTTGTTGTGCCACAACCTGTTGACTTTGTATCACATTGTCAGTTTCTCAAAAAACGTCAGTGCAGTGATGTGGCTCATTGACATGTTTTTAATAGATTTTGGACAACAACAAAGATCTACGCCACAGAGGAATACGATATATCAGGTGTTTGGATACACACACACAATACTTCTAAGTAGGATAAGTTCATTGTTGGTTCTTCACATGAGATTAGCTGACAAGAAGAAAAATATAGAAAATTCTCAACCTTATTCTTTCAGAATTCAAAGTAAAAAATGTAGTTTTCATTTTGCAGGGATTCAAAGTTTGTCAATGTGTTACCACTCCTCATACAGGAAAGTACCAAGACACAGTTTATGCAACACCATCCATTCCGCTACAAGATGCACACACAGACATCAACACTTCCTCTTCAACAGCCAATGAGGATCAAGAAACAGACGGCAGGACCAGCAGCATCTTCACTTCGTCAGCTGCTCAGCATCAAGATACCAGCAGAGATCACAAAGACAATATTTACTCCAACGTCTCAGTTTCATCAGAGTCTCAGATCCAACTGGACAGTCTCTTCTACTCCACCGTCAGCTTCAACAAGGACACAGACTGCAGCACTGTCACACCTCACTCTGCAACAGTCACATACTCCACCATCACACACCAATCAACAGTCTACTGCAATGTCTGAGCTCAGTGCTGATGGTCTTCAGTGTTTGGCACAGTATCTACCTCTCCTTTAACTTTCTGTGTTATGCTCAACACATAATCACTTACATTTATAAAGACAGTAAATACACAGGTTGTTGTGAATTAGTTATTGTATTAATTATTAATTCATCATTTAACTTAATACAGGACAGATATTATGGAAAAGATACAGATGATGTATTTTCATCATGTCCAGTACGTAGATTTCACCCTAATAAAATAAGATTAAATTCAATGTACACATTTTCTTCTCAGTGTATTGTTTTGTGTTTTCTGTGAGACTGAAGTGTGCGTGTGGTTAACTATGGTGAAGAAGTGGAAAGACATTGAAAAAGCGATGTTCACACCTACCACAATACCCCTCACACACACACACACACACACACACACACACACACACACACACACACACACACACACACACACACACACATACACACACACACACACACACACACACACACACATTCACACACAAATGATAAACTGAAAAAGTGATGTGAAGCAAAGGAAGCACAGCTCTAAGTGTACTTCCCACGCCTCATTATTATCCCCGTGACTTCCTGGTTCACGGTGCAGTTTCAGTAACATTTCTTGAAAAGGACAAATGCCTTTCATTGGATTTCAAGCTAGTTAAGTGGACTGAGAGTTTGTGAAGTGCAGAGAAACTATTAGACGCTGATTAATATAAAAAAGTGGGAATTTAACTAAAGGTCATAATGAGGAAAATGCTTCTTCTCAGCATCTGGTTGCTCTCTGGTAAGTGCCGAACTCAACACACATTCAAGCCTCTAAAATCATCTCTGTACAGTGTTGATATTCTTTGGTATACAACTAAGAACATTTGCCTTTTATTCAACACTTTAAATCAAATTTAATATTGAATGTCAACTCCTTTGAAGACATCCTGTTAAAGGATGACATTCTCTTTAAAAACAGCCAAAGCTAAAGCTCCCTGCACATTTGACATTTTTGATTACAAAAATACTAAAATCTGTTTATTTTTCTTTTGAAGTAACCAGATGCTATCACTACAAGATTCTGGTATATTCAGGCCAGGAGGGAGGACTGGTTCACATCGAATGCCCGTATGACTCAGGATATGAAACTTATCCTAAATATTTCCGTAAGGGCCTCTATTCTTTTAGGGAAACTGTCAATGAAACCACTGATAAAATGTGCAAACAGAGGACAGAAAACAGGAAGTATGATCTCTGTGATGACACGGAGAAAAGAATCCTGCATGTGACCATCTATAACCTGGACCTGAAAGATACTGGGGCCTATTGGTGTGAAATAAATGCATATATGTATGATCCAGTAATAGAAATTGACCTCAAAGTCCACAAAGGTATGTTCAAATCAACTATTCTCTTTCTATCTTTCTATCTTTACTTTTTGCTGTATTCATTCTTCTTCCTTTCTCTGACAGCTCCTGCACCTGTCAAACCTCAGCCGGTCCCCCTAAATCCTCCTATTCAGACTACAGTAGAAGCCATCACCATGACTCAGCAACAATCAGCAAGATCAACAGGTTATATAAACTATTTATTCTACCCAACATGTTCAGGAACATATTTACTTATTAAACAGAGACACATTCATATATATCAAATACATCTCCATAAGCACAGGCATTTATCTGGTGGATATTTCTTCTTTTTCTCAGTGACAGTGGATGCCAGCGTGACAACAGTGGGGTTCACAACATCTGAAGATGTAAACACAGGTAACACATCACACACAGCAGTTTATTCAGATCACGGGGAGCTTGGCACTTCAAAAAGAGGTGTAACAATTTTCTGTGAAAAAGTCTTGTTAATGAAGCCATCTGGTGTTCAGTCTTTATAATAGACAAAACAAGTTTTACATAGCAGCTTTTAAACACAGAGGCAGTAAAAATACTTTACATGAAGGCAGAAAAATGCATTGAAACAACATTTAAAAACATAACAAAAAGGAAAGTGAAATCAATTAAAGAAGAATAAAATAGAATAAACTAATATTAAAATATACACAAAAAATAATTTCAGTTGAGGGAATAAATAAAAGGCAGAGAAAACCAGGAGAGTTTTTCATTTAGATTCACAAGAGTCTAAAGTTTTGGTGTATTTCAAGTGGCTGTAATCAATATTTATACATCAACAATGGATCAGAATCTTGTATGTGAAAGTTGTCGCTTGTAACTTAATGACACAGAATCATCACTCGACTCTCTGTTCTGGATTAACGTCTTTCAGCTCATCGTTTTTGTTTTATGGTCCACAACTTTAGTGTTTTGGTTCACTCTCACCGATCTCATTGCGTTATTTTTGAAAACAGCAGGTAGATGCTGAATGTTCTGCTGAACATACAGTACAGTACTGGAGCATTTAGCAGCTGAAGAGCCAGATAAGTTTGGTGTTGGTTGAAATGTCAATATTGTGTTTAGAGCCTATTTCCTCTGCCCCCCAACTGGCCAAAAATCAGTTAATGTAGGCTTTAAATCATCATTTGGTTCCATCTTTGTGCAGAGCCTAGATACACAGTCAGCTGTTTCCCTTTCAGGGGTTTTACAACAGGAAAATGAATGCTGAATTAGGATGTCACCTAGTTTGTAATTTAGATATTTAATACTTAATTGCAATACTTAATGTGTTGTACAAGTTTATATACTGTAGTATATATGGAGGCATAAAAGAGCAGACTTGGATTTTTTTTTTTACTTTGAAATAAACATTTCTGTCAAGTAAAACTGAATAGCCTAGAGATATATGATTGTAAACTCCATTCTTAATTTTTTAATTTTTTAATCTGTAGTATATCTTTGAGTATTAGATGTATTTAACGTGATATTTCCTTCTGTTAGCACCACCGGCAGGAAAGTGGCTGTACTTGGTTATGGCTGCTGCTGCTCTGCTGCTGGTTTTATATTTAAGACTGAGAATCCACAGACGTGATACAGCGAGAGGTAAGTGATCTCAATTTAATATTTATGTCTCTGCAACATTATTATTGAGCCAGTGAGTCTCTGACTGCAAATCAGGGGAGTTGGAGTTAAATGATTCTGCTCAATCTTTCAGTGTGCATCATGTCATTAATTATGGTTCAGATTTGTGAGATCTAATGCTCATTGTGTATTAGTCCCAGTCACCACGGGTTCATCTGACACCATATACACAACAGTAACCTGTTACAGAAGACGAGATGCCCACGGATCGGTAGGTCAACCAGTCACAATCCAGACTCGGAGTACTAATCCAGTGTTCAGCAACTCAATTAGCTCCTCTCTGCAGGACAGTTTCTCTGCACCGATAATCAATCAGCACAAGAACATCTGCAGCTCATCCGCTGACAGAGACCAACACACCAGTGAGGACGACTCCCAGCCCAGGAGACAGATAACATTAGCTGCCTCTGTGCTAACCTCTGTGGTGTACACCATCATCAAACACCCAAAGAATTAGTCCCAGCTGGTGTTATTGTTGTTTTATATACTCATTTCTTAATATTCATTAGTTTGTCAGTCAGTTCATTCAGTGGTGTGTTTGATTTCATCATTTCCTGTATTATCTTATCACTGTACATTCGCTTGTTTTAAAGTGTGGAATTAAAAATCAGATGGAAATCCAAATTTTTCTACTGTATCTTTGCCACACTCTCTCTCCAATACGCTGAACAACCTTCATCAAGCTTTACAGCCTGTTTAAAAAGTCTTACAACTGGTCTAATTAATGAGTCAGAAAGACACTGAAAAGGTGATGTGGCCCCCTCCCAAAAACACACACACACACACACACACACACACATAAAGAAACTTAAAAAGTGATATGAAGCAAAGGAAGAGGCTAGTGCACAAGCTTCACACTTACAGCTATGACTGAACTTACCCTCGCTTCATGATTAAACCCACAACTTCCTGGTTCACTGTGCAGCTTCACTAACATTTCTTGAAAAGGATGAATGCCTTTGATGTGCAGAGAAACTAGTGGACACTGATTAAAATAAAAAGTGGGAATTTAACAAAAAGGAAGAAAATGATTCTTCTCAGCATCTGGCTGTTCTCTGGTGAGTACAGTGTACAGTGATATTCTTATTTATACAGGTGGGAATATTTGCTTTTTTCAAGCCACTTTACATTAAATCAATAATTGCATATCAATCCCTTTGAAACAAAGCAAAACACATTCACTTTGATATTTTTGGCATAATTTTCTATTTCAAAAAAATACAGTTTCATGTCATGTATCTTCATGTATCCTCCTGTTTAAAGGGGATCTATTATGCTTCTAATTATTTGTCGTATATATAATGTCACATTGTCAAATGTTCATGTTAAATGTGGCCAAAGTTTCAAATAATGAGGTAAACATATGTAGATATAATCCCTGTGAGCAGAGTGCTCCGGCTTCAGTCAGCTCTGAACACTCGGTTTCCAACAGTTTTTTCTGCTTTCGAGACGAGCTGACATCAACTGGTGCCTGATTTCTTTATCTGCTCCAGGCACAGCTCGCACGGTGCAGGGAGATACTATGCAGTCTTTTGGTGACAGCTGAATAACATTTTAATAGCTATGTTACCTTTGTTATTTCCTGACAGCAGATGTTTTCCACATCAGTCGGCATTTTAGCGCCTTTCCCACACGTAACTTACACCATTATGTCACACAATAAGCAGGTAATGAGCGTAATATTTACCAAACAGAGGCGTCTTGCTCTAATCTTTGTTTGCTGCTGTGGATGTTCATGCTGCTCACTCGGATTTGAAGTTGATATTTGGAGTAAAGAAGTGAAATCCTGCTACTATAGTTTGTTTACGTAGCTTCCGGAGACGGTGGAAGTCGGCCGTGACACAGCTTCCAGAAGCTAACCAATCAGAACAGAGTGGGCTCATCAGGAGGGGGGCCTTAAAGAGACAACAGCTAAAGCAGCCTGTGTCAGAAAGAGGCTGGACTGAGAAGCTGCATAAAGAGCCAGTATAACATAAATAAGGGTTTTTTTTAAAACTGTGAATCATACAAAGCTACTCTAGTGAAGTCCTAGAATAAAAATATAGAGCTGGAAATGAGCATCATAGGTCCCCTTTAAGGATGACATTTGACCATTACAAAATAATCTGCTGTGTTTATTTTTCTTTTGAAATAACCAGATACCACCACATCTCCTCCTCATATGACTAAGTATTTCTGTAAGGGCATCTATGCTGGAAGGGAAATTCTCATTAAAACCACTGATAACATGTGCGAACAGAGGACACAAAAGAGGAAGTATGATCTCTGTGATGACACTAAGAAAAGAATCCTGCATGTGACCATCTATAACCTGGACCTGAGAGATACTGGGACCTGGGAACCACAGGTTATTTAAGTTGTATGTAAATCCATTATGTTCAAGAACACATTTACTTACTGCAGTTAACAGAGACACATTCATATATATACCAAATACCTCTCCATAAGCATTAATCTGGTGACTGTGTCTTCTTCTTCTCAGTGAAAGTGAATGCCAGCTGAAAAGCAGTGTGGTCAGCACCATCTGAAGATGTAAACACAGGTAACACATCACACACACAGCAGTTTATTCAGATCATGGGGAGCTTGGCACTTCAAAAAGAGGTGTAACAATTCTCTGTGAAAAAGTCTTGCTAATGAGGCCATCTGGTGTTCAGTCTTTATAATAGACAAAACAAGTTTTACATAGCAGCTTTTAAACACAGAGGCAGTAAAAATACTTTACATGAAGGCAGAAAAATGCATTGAAACAACATTTAAAAACATAACAAAAAGGAAAGTGAAATCAATTAAAGAAGAATAAAATAGAATAAACTAATATTAAAATATACACAAAAAATAATAGACAAGATTTCAGTGCAGTTGAGGGAATAAATAAAAGGCAGAGAAAACCAGGAGAGTTTTTCATTTAGATTCACAAGAGTCTAAAGTTTTGGTGTATTTCAAGTGGCTGTAATCAATATTTATATATCAACAATGGATCAGAATCTTGTATGTGAAAGTTGTCGCTTGTAACTTAATGACACAGAATCATCACTCGACTCTCTGTTCTGGATTAACGTCTTTCAGCTCATCGTTTTTGATTTTTCTACTGTATCTTTGCCACACTCTCTCTCCAATACGCTGAACAACCTTCAGCAAGCTTTACAGCCTGTTTAAAAAGTCTTACAACTGGTCTAATTAACGACTTATAATATCTTCAGTCATTTTTTAGAGTGTCAAAACAAAATGTTGGGGCAGAATATAATGCAATTCAATAACATATCAGTGATGGAAAAATGGGCAACAATTTATTGTTTTATTAATTATCATTCACTGTTTTTAATGAAGTATTGTGCCACCATTAAAGGAAGCTGATGATCTTTCTTCTTTATTTTTCTTATTGTCAACAAATCTCATGTGAGAGCCAAACCAACAATTAATTGATCTACTTACAAAGTATGATATATTGTATTCCTCTGTATCATAGACCTCGATTATTGTCCAAAAACTATTAAAAACACATCAGTGAGTCACACCGAGTCACGGTCTAGTTTGTTTCGAAACGGCTCCAAAGACTAATAACAGCGATTAAGATTGTAACTCTCAGGAGAGAAGTTCCTTGTACGGCAGACGCACTACTCATGTGCAGGAACGTGGTTCTATTAGAGAGCTTTGCCAGCTTGTTGTGCCACAACCTGTTGACTTTGTATCACATTGTCAGTTTCTCAAAAAATGTCAGTGCAGTGATGTGGCTCATTGACATGTTTTTAATAGTTTTTGGACAACAACAAAGATCTACGCCACAGAGGAATACGATATATCAGGTGTTTGGATACACACACACAATACTTCTAAGTAGGATAAGTTCATTGTTGGTTCTTCACATGAGATTAGCTGACAAGAAGAAAAATATAGAAAATTCTCAACCTTATTCTTTCAGAATTCAAAGTAAAAAATGTAGTTTTCATTTTGTAGGGATTCAAAGTTTGTCAGTGTGTTACCACTCTTCATACAGGAAAGTACCCAGACACAGTTTATGCAACACCATCCATTCCGGTACAAGATGCACACACAGACATCAACACTTCCTCTTCAACAGCCAATTAGGATCAAGAAACAGACGGCAGGACCAGCAGCATCTTCACTTTGTCAGCTGCTCAGCATCAAGATACCAGCAGAGATCACAAAGACAATATTTACTCCAACGTCTCAGTTTCATCAGAGTCTCAGATCCAACCAGACAGTCTCTTCTACTCCACCGTCAGCTTCAACAAGGACACAGACTGCAGCACTGTCACACCTCACTCTGCAACAGTCACATACTCCACCATCACACACCAATCAACAGTCTACTGCAACGTCTGAGCTCAGCGCTGATGGTCTTCAGTGTTTGGCACAGTATCTTCCTCTCCTTTAACTTTCTGTGTTATGCTCAACACATAATCACTTACATTTATAAAGACAGTAAATTCACAGGTTGTTGTGAATTAGTTATTGTATTAATTATTAATTTATCATTTAACTTAATACGGGACAGATATTATGGAAAAGATACAAATGATGCATTTTCATCATGTCCAGTACGTAGATTTCACCCTAATAAAATAAGATTAAATTCAATGTACACATTTTCTTCTCAGTGTATTGTTTTGTGTTTTCTGTTAGACTGAAGTGTGCATGTGGTTAACTATGGTGAAGAAGTGGAAAGACACTGAAAAAGCGATGTTCACACCTAGCACAATACCCCTCACACACACACACACACACACATACACACACACACACACACACACACACACACACACACACTCACTCACACACACACACACACACACACACACACACACACACACACACACACACACACACAAATGATAAACTGAAAAAGTGATGTGAAGCAAAGGAAGAGGCCAGTGGAAAGGCATCACACAGCTCTAACTGTACCTCCCACGCTTCATTATTATCCCCATGACTTCCTGGTTCACTGTGCAGTTTCAGTAACATTTCTTGAAAAGGACGAATGCCTTTCATTGGATTTCAAGCTAGTTAAGTGGACTGAGAGTTTGTGAAGTGCAGAGAAACTATTAGACGCTGATTAATATAAAAAAGTGGGAATTTAACTAAAGGTCATAATGAGGAAAATGCTTCTTCTCAGCATCTGGTTGCTCTCTGGTAAGTGCCGAACTCAACACACATTCAAGCCTCTAAAATCATCTCTGTACAGTATTGATATTCTTTGGTACACAGCTAAGAACATTTGAATTTTATTCGACACTTTAAATCAAATTTATTATTGAATGTCAACTCCTTTGAAGACATCCTGTTAAAGGATGACGTTCTCTTTATAAAACAGCCAAAGCTAAAGCTCCCTGCACATTTGACATTTTTGATTACAAAAATACTAAAATCTGTTTATTTTTCTTTTGAAGTAACCAGATGCTATCACCAAGAGATTCAGGTATGTTCAGGCCAGGAGGGAGGACTGGTTCACATCGACTGCCCGTATGACTCAGGATGGGAAAATTATCCTAAATATTTCCGTAAGGGCGTCTATGCTAAAAGGGAAACTGTCATTAAAACCACTGATAAAATGTGCAAACAGAGGACAGAAAACAGGAAGTATGATGTCTGTGATGACACGGAGAAAAGAATCCTGCATGTGACCATCTATAACCTGGACCTGACAGATACTGGGACCTATTGGTGTGAAATAGATGGATTTTTTTTTGATCCAAAAATAGAAATTGACCTCAAAGTCCACAAACGTATGTTCAAATCAACTATTCTCTTTCTATCTTTCTATCTTTACTTTTTGCTGTATTCATTCTTCTTCCTTTTTCTGACAGCTCCTGCACCTGTCAAACCTCAGCCGGTCCCCCTAAATCCTCCTATTCAGACTACAGTGGAAGCCATCACCATGACTCAGCAACAATCAGCAAGAACAACAGGTTATATAAACTATTTATTCTACCCATTATGTTCAGGAACATATTTACTTATTAAACAGAGACACATTCATATATATCAAATACATCTCCATAAGCACAGGCATTTATCTGGTGGATGTTTCTTCTTTTTCTCAGTGACAGTGGATGCCAGCGTGACAACAGTGGGGTTCACAACATCTGAAGATGTAAACACAGGTAACACATCACACACGGCAGTTCATTCAGATCATGGGGAGCTTGGCACTTCAAAAAGAGGTGTAACAATTTTCTGTGAAAAAGTCTTGCTAATGAAGCCATCTGGTGTTCAGTCTTTATGATAGACAAAACAAGTTTTACATAGCAGCTTTTAAACACAGAGGCAGTAAAAATACTTTACATGAAGGCAGAAAAATGCATTGAAACAACATTTAAAAACATAACAAAGAGGAAAGTGAAATCAATTAAAGAAGAATAAAATAGAATAAACTAATATTAAAATATACAGAAAAAATAATAGACAAGATTTCAGTGCAGTTGAGGGAATAAATAAAAGGCAGAGAAAACCAGGAGAGTTTTTCATTTAGATTCACAAGAGTCTAAAGTTTTGGTGTATTTCAAGTGGCTGTAATCAATATTTATACATCAACAACGGATCAGAATCTTGTATGTGAAAGTTGTCGCTTGTAACTTAATGACACAGAAACAGCAGGTAGATGCTGAATGTTCTGCTGAACATACAGTACAGTACTGTAGCATTTAGCAGCTGAAGAGCCAGATAAGTTTGGTGTTGGTTGAAATGTCAATATTGTGTTTAGAGCCTATTTCCTCTGCCCCCCAACTGGCCAAAAATCAGTTAATGTAGGCTTTAAATCATCATTTGGTTCCATGTTTGTGCAGAGCCTAGATACACAGTCAGCTGTTTCCCTTTCAGGGGTTTTACAACAGGAAAATGAATGCTGAATTAGTCACGTAGTCTGTTATTTAGATATTTAATACTTAATTTCAATACTTAATGTGTTGTACAAGTTTATATACTGTAGTATATATGGAGGCATAAAAGAGCAGACTTGGATTTTTTTTTTTTTTACTTTGAAATAAACATTTTTGTCAAGTAAAACTGAACAGCCTAGAGATATATGATTGTAAACTCCATTCTTCATTTTTTAATTTTTTAATCTGTAGTATATCTTTGAGTATTAAATGTATTTAATGTGATATTTCCTTCTGTTAGCACCACCGGCAGGAAAGTGGCTGTACTTGGTTATGGCTGCTGCTGCTCTGCTGCTGGTTCTGCTGCTGGTTTTATATTTAAGACTGAGAGGCCACAGACGTGATACAGCGAGAGGTAAGTGATCTCAATTTAATATTTATGTCTTTGCAACATTATTATTTAGCCAGTGAGTCTCTGACTGCAAATCAGGGGAGTTGGAGTTCAATGATTCTGCTCAATCTTTCAGTTTGCATCATGTCATTAATTATGGTTCAGATTTGTGAGATCTAATGCTCATTGTGTATCAGTCCCAGTCACCACCGGTTCACCTGACATCATATACGCAACAGTAACCAGTCACAGAAGACGAGATGCCCACGGATCGGTTGGTCAACCAGTCACAATCCAGACTCAGAGGACTAATCCAGTGTTCAGCAACTCAATTAGCTCCTCTCTGCAGGACAGTTTCTCTGCGCCGATAATCAATCAGCACAAGAACATCTGCAGCTCATCCGCTGACAGAGACCAACACACCAGTGAGGACGACTCCCAGCCCAGGAGACAGATAACATTAGATGCTGGAACCTCTGTGGTGTACGCCACCATCAAACACCCAAAGAATTAGTCCCAGCTGGTGTTATCGTTGTTTTATACACTCATTTCTTAATATTTATTAGTTTGTCAGTCAGTTCATTCAGTGGTGTGTTTGATTTCATCATTTCCTGTATTATCTTATCACTGTACATGTTTGTTTTAAAGTGTGGAATTAAAAATCAGATGTAAATCCAAATTTTTCTACTGTATCTTTGCCACACTCTCTCTCCAATACGCTGAACAACCTTCAGCAAGCTTTACAGCCTGTTTAAAAAGTCTTACAACTGGTCTAATTAATGAGTCAGAAAGACACTGAAAAGGTGATGTGGCCCCCTCCCAAAAACACACACACACACACACATAAAGAAACTTAAAAAGTGATATGAAGCAAAGGAAGAGGCTAGTGCACAAGCTTCACACTTACAGCTATAATTGAACTTGCCCTCGCTTCATGATTAAACCCACAACTTCCTGGTTCACTGTGCAGTTTCACTAACATTTGTTGAAAAGGCTGAATGATTTTGAAGTGCAGAGAAACTAGTGGACACTAATTAAAATAAAAAGTGGGAATTTAACAAAAAGGAGGAAAATGATTCCTCTCAGCATCTGGCTGTTCTCTGGTAAGTACAGTGTACAGTGTTATTCTTATTTATACAGGTGGGAATATTTGCTTTTTTCAAGCCACTTTACATTAAATCAATAATTGCATATCAATCCCTTTGAAACAAAGCAAAACACATTCACTTTGATATTTTTGGCATAATTTTCTATTTCAAAAAAATACAGTTTCATGTCATGTATCTTCATGTATCCTCCTGTTTAAAGGGGATCTATTATGCTTCTAATTATTTGTCATATATATAATGTCACAATGTCAAATGTTCATGTTAAATGTGGCCAAAGTTTCAAATAATGAGGTAAACATATGTAGATATAATCCCTGTGAGCAGAGGGCTCCAGCTTCAGACAGCTCTGAACACTCGGTTTCCAACAGTTTTTTCTGCTTTCGAGACGAGCTGACATCAACTGGTGTCTGATTTCTTTATCTGCTCCAGGCACAGCACGCACGGTGCAGGGAGATACTATGCAGTCGTTTGGCGACAGCTGAATAACATTTTAATAGCTATGTTACCATTGTTATTTCCTGACAGCAGACGTTTTCCACATCAGTCGGCATTTTAGCGCCTTTCCCACACGTAACTTACACCATTATGTCACACAATAAGCAGGTAATGAGCGTAATATTGACCAAACAGAGACGTCTTGCTCTAATCTTTGTTTGCTGCTACGGATGTTCATGCTGCCCACTCCGATTTGGGCTCAAACATGTAGGATGGATTTGCGAAGTTGATATTTGGAGTAAAGAAGTGAAATCCTGCTATTATAGTTTGTTTACGTAGCTTCCGGAGACGGTGGAAGTCGGCCGTGACACAGCTTCCAGAAGCTAACCAATCAGAACAGAGTGGGCTCATCAGGAGGGGGGCCTTAAAGAGACAACAGCTAAAGCAGCCTGTGTCAGAAAGAGGCTGGACTGAGGAGCTGCATAAAGAGCCAGTGTAACATAAATAAGGTTTTTTTTAAAACTGTGAGTCATACAAAGCTACTCTAGTGAAGTTCTAGAATAAAAATATAGAGCTGGAAATGAGCATAATAGGTCCCCTTTAAGGATGACATTTGACCATTACAAAATAATCTGCTGTGTTTATTTTTCTTTTGAAATAACCAGATACCACCACATCTCCTCCTCATATGACAAAGTATTTATGTAAGGGCATCTATGCTGGAGGGGAAATTCTCATTAAAACCACTGATAAAATGTGCGAACAGAGGACACAAAAGAGGAAGTATGATCTCTGTGATGACACTAAGAAAATAATCCTGCATGTGACCATCTATAACCTGGACCTGAGAGATACTGGGACCTGGGAACCACAGGTTATTTAAGTTGTATGTAAATCCATTATGTTCAGGAACACATTTACTTACTGCAGTTAACAGAGACACATTCATATATGTATACCAAATACCTCTCCATAAGCATTAATCTGGTGACCGTGTCTTCTTTTTCTCAGTGACAGTGAATGCCAGCTGAACAGCAGTGTGGTTTGGAAGGTGCTTTTTATTGGGGAACATCCAAGTGCAAATCTACTTTTAAAAGGAAAAAACAGATAATTTTGTGTCAAAAAAAGTCTTGCTAATGAAGCCCTCTAGTGGTCAGTCTTTATAACATGCAAGGCAAGTTTATTTATACAGCACCTTTTAAACATGTTTTACATAAAGGCAAACAAATGCAATAAAACTACATTTAGAAACATAATGGCGAGGAGGATGGAAATTTTCTGTTTTGGTTCACTCTCACCGCTCTCATAATGTTGTTTTCGACCGCAGCAGGCAGATGTTTCCAGTGAAAAGCTCTAAAAAAAGTAAATGGTGAACATGATGGAGCATTTAGCAGCTGAAGAGCCAGATTGATATGTAAATGATGTGTTCACTCTATTCTGCACTCTATCTATGTGCAGCTTCATGCCTGGTTGCACGGTCAGCTGTAATTCCTCTTTCAGGGGTTTTACAAAGAGAAAATGAATGCTGTGGGTTTCATTAGGCTGTCACTTTGTTTGTTATTTTAGTTAATTTAATGCTTTTATTAATAATGTAAATATGTTGTACAAGGTTATATACTGTACCATATACAGATACAATATGTACTGAATTGAAGTATGAAATAGCAGTCATAATAAATGAATAGAAACATTTCAAAAAACATTTCTGTCAAGTAAAACTGAACATGAAAAGAGATTTATGACTGTCCAGACTTTTGACTGGTATTGTATATACATATGTAGATATGTATATACATATACTTCACCTATATAACATACATATGTGTATATCTATAGCTACATCTACCAGAACCATTACTTCTGCACATATTTTGCACAGCTTTTCTAATTTTATAACCTACAAGTATTGTCATGTAACTTAAGTATTGTAATGTGCATAATGTTTATAATGTGTGTTGAGTGAATTTATTTCCATTTATTTTTTATTTTGTTGTGTTTATTACTCATAGTTCTTATCTGTTATCTTGTTTCCTGCACTGCTGTAATATGCAAATTTTCCCTCTGGGAATCAATAACATAATATCAAAATCATAACATTATTATTGAAACTCATATCCTCACAGTACTTTTTGCCTGTCCACTGCAGTGCATGTTTTGACTAAAAGGTATAAAAGAAAGATTATAAAACTTTTGCTGTTTTATAGTTTTTATTTTAGCCACTATGACTACAAGTAACAGTTACAGGATAATGGTAAATGATAAAATGTTGTGTAAGAGAAACACAAGTAGAGTCAAACTGACTCAGTAATGTCAGTTACAAGTTTGCTAACATTAGCCATCATAAGCTACTAGTCATACCAGACGAGGCACCTCAAATGTTGTACACATAGTTGTAAATGGCCTATAACCGCATATAATATATACTCAGGAAGTGAAAAAATAAGGAATTTAATTAGCTTGATATCTTCTAATATTATAATTTATTTTAAAAACCACACGTTTCCTGATTTAATTGACTGTACTAATGTTATAAACTGTTTGATTAATGTTGCCATAATTTTATGTCTGTTTAATTTAGTAAGATAATGTTATAACCACAACAAGTCACCTGGTGATTTTATGTAAAAAGTTGACATTTAAACCTATAACTTGTTGGCAAGTTATAGACCCTACTTAATCAAAATTTAAAATATTTTAATTAGTTGAGATCACTAAATAGTTGATGTCATTACAATAGATTGGGTCTGAAGGGGGAACAACATATTAATATCTCATCATAGCATTAATAGATGGTATTATAATGATTTTGATTATGATTGAAAGATAAGAGGGATATTGTTCACGTTGTTTGGTTGTACATCCAAACCACCCAGGTGAATAATTACTCATTAATGATGAGTCAACACTCATCATTTATCTCTCCATCTCTCTTTCTCTTCTGTCTTTCTCTCTGTTTCACTCTCTCGCTTTTGGCATAAAAAGATTCACATCCTCGTTCTAAAATACCATGCAAATTTTTCAAGCTATGTGCTAGAAAGAAGAAGTTGACAGAAAGAGAGAAAGAGGATGTGGCAGAAGGAATAAAACAGGACGATCAGAGTAGAGCACGTGCCACAACAACGAAAAAATTGAGTTTATTATTTGATAAAGTAGAATTTAAACTATAGTACGCTGGAAAAAGCAGGATTGAGACAATGAGAATATCTCTAAAAGTCACCATCTGCTTCATGACAGGTAATATTATCTGACAATTCATGAAAGTGTTATTCTTTGATGAGACTGAAACCTGTTTTTTGTGTTATGATGAAATAACTTTTTCTTCTTGTGTTTTTTAATTTTTCTTATTTTTATGACAGCCAGTGTGAGTTTATTGTCTGTGTCAGGAAACAAAGAAGGACTGGCCAGAATTAACTGTAAGTACAATGAAGATGGAAAGCAGCATGTAAAATACTTTTCCACACGCTAGTTTGTTGGATGTAAAAATGAAATAATGCCAAGAAAATCATAAACAAATTCAATGAACTAGTGAATTCAAGTAACTGTACTTTACAGTTTTGAGGTACTTGAACTTGACTTAAGTATTTCTATTTTCTGCTACTTCATATTTCTACAATTCACTACAACTCAGAGGAAAATGTACTTTTTTACTCTACTACATGTAGTTACTCTGTGGTCAATGATTTTTTGTAGAAAACCTTTTGTAGAAAACTTGTGATCAGCATTGTACTAGTACATATATACTGTAAAGTAGTTACAATTAGTCACAACAAAGTACAACAGCAACACACCATTTACTGTATCAATGCCTGTTAATACATCATTAATATAGTCCAACAAATGGACTTGTAACCATATAAGCAGCCTTCACATGGAGCCAAATGAGTATCTCATACTATCTCTGTACTTTTACTTCAGTAAGACTTTGAATGCAGGACTTCTGCTTTTACTTAACGTCTCCCTCCACTCAGAAATGTTGCTTATAATTACTGTACTTCACTTGGATGTTTGAGCTTCACTGTGCAAAAACAAACGAATAAATAAAACATCTCAGACACAAATTAAGAGTGAACAAAAACATTAAAATGGCAGCTGGACAGCTAAACAATGAGATGAAACTTGCTATAAAGTGCTGTAAAGCTGAAAGAGCTGCAGATTTGGGTGATAATTATTTATAGGTTCATCACTACAAGCGACACCTCTGACATTATGCATTGTAAATTGATACATACAAAAATATTGATTACAGCTGCTTTAAGTAAACAATGACAGACAGATTATTTGTGTATTATAGTCCAATGAACATCTCCTTCACGGTAACAATCAGAAAACTGACTGATGATGTTTAGAAAATTAAATACTGTTGTAATGTGGACAGGTTTGAGTTGGAATTGAACCTTCAGGAATTTATATTTTTTGTCAATTTTTGTTGCCTTCAGTGAAAAGGTCAGCCTTCAGTTTCATGCTCAGTCATGTTTCCACTCTCTGGCAGGTGACAACACGCCTGTGAACCAGACGGCACACGTGGGAGGATCTGTTACCATCAACTGTGACTATTCAAGAGCTGAAGAAAGCAACGTCCGCTATCTCTGCAGAGAAGATGAAAAGCTCAATTGCAGAAATATGATAGAAACGCACAGTTCAAATTACACAAAGCGAGGAAGGTTTTCTCTGACAGACAACAAACAGCAAAGAGTCTACACTGTGACACTTTCCGGACTGACAAAGGCCGACGCAGGAAGATACAAGTGTGCTATGGAAAACAGTTCTTTCATTACATGTTCAACTGAGGTCCACCTGCATATTTTAAGTGAGTATTGATCTGCTTTTAATCACCTTGTTTCAAAACTACATGAAATACACTTCTACAGAGACACTTTAGTGAAGCAAAGTGGCAGCATTGATCTTGAGTTATTTTTTTCAGACTGGGATGATGTTAAATTGGAGGAAATATCTGGTGATACAGGAGACACTATCAAAATTCAGTGCTACTATCCTATCAGCCACGAGATCAAAGAGAAATCCCTATGCAAGGGGAAGGATCCTTCCAACTGTGAGGAGCTAATACATACAACAGAACAGGACAGAGATACCACTAAAGGCAGGTTCATTATGAAAGATAACAGAAGAGTGAAGTACTACTATGTGTACATCAAAAATCTGAGCATAAACGACTCTGGAACATACTGGAGCTCCTTTGATAGAACATGTTGGTATGCTGGATACTGCAAATTCCACCTTTCTGTAGGTGAGTACACTATTATAAACTGTAAGACGAGTATAGCTTATTCACTCTGTTCATATGCAACAAATGCTGTACGATTATATGATCAAAAGAAGTCTGTGCTGCTGTTGATGAACAGATGTTAACTCTGCAGGTTAACCCAGTCATAATACTGGTCCAACCCAGTATTATGACTGGAATCAGAAAAGACACCAGAACTATTTCATGGGACTGTTTTTTTACTCAAGGGCTGCACTGAAGTACAGATTAAGAATTAACATAGAAAATATATGATCAGTTTTTTTTTTTTTTAATTTACACTATTTTGGTTATACTGTAGATCAAAATACCCAATAGAGTAATTACAATTTTGACCAGCTTCAATATTAAATGCAGAACCTTTGTTCGTATTTTTATATTTCTGTATTGCTACTTACACTTAAGTAAATGATCTGAACACTTCTTCCACCACTGACTATTTCTGAGTGAAAATGACAAGTGAAAGACCTAAAATGACAGTGATGGAATACAGAACCTCAAGTAATATCTGTGTGTATGTTTTGCATGCAGTAAATTCACTTATGCATTCCTCAAGTTTAGTCACAGCTCTATGCTTTTGCCTTTTTTTTGTTTTTTAAAAACCCTTGTGCAGTTGAAAAAGGCACCAAGACAAAAGAATCAGACCCTCAAGCTCCGCAGGCAACAACAGCATCAGTGCTGACAGATAAGTCATCTACATCTTCGCAACCAGAGACGGGTGACAGCTGTTGTTCATACTTCCCTAAAATATACACTTGTACTGCACAGTCAAACTGATCCTGATGCTCTCTTCTTACTGTATATGCAAATCCAGAGGATAATGAAACAGCACGTTTTCTTAAACAGTTTCTACTAATGTCTCTTGGTTGCAGGTATGATGGTCGGTGTGGTGGTGAGTCTGACATTGTTGGTGATAGCTGTGGTTGTACTTATACTGTGCAGACACAAACTCCCCAGGACACAAGGTGAGGCGTGGAAATTTGTCAAAAACGCTAGCATGCAAATGCAAAACCCCATTCACACACACACACACACACACATATATACATAGGTAGTTTTAAAAACATTCTTCTTCTCTGGACTTCTCTCTTGGCTTTCAAAAAGATGGTTGGAAGTTTTTTATGGGTAACTTCTGAAACTTAGGAGTCATGCTAAGATCTTTTCTTATAGACCAGATGATTTATAATGTTGAATGATTAAGGAGGAAAACATTTGTCGAAATTGAAATGAAAAGCTTGACTTGCACATTGCATGATTTTGACTGTGAGATATATGCAGATAGACAGAAATATCTTGTTGTTTCCATCTATTTAAATGTTCTTCTTATTAATGTGTATTAAGTGTGTTGCACTGCAGGAGGATCATCAGAGCAGAGGACTTACACTGGAAACAACACAGAGGTGTGCATGTGTTTCTGTGCTTGTGAGTTTGCATATGTATACAACAGATGCATCTATCACACCGCTCCCCTTCTCCTCTGCAGGGAAATCATGGAGACTATGAGGAGATAGAGGAAAACTTAGGAAATACATTGCCGTCCATTTATGTCAACATCAACCCTCCTGCAGACCATCTGCACTACGCCAACGTCTATTTCCAGAAAGACTCTGTCAGTGTCTTGACAGACAGAAACACACTTCCTGACACAAATAAAAATGGCTCGTCTTGTGACTACTCTTCTATCAGTCCGACCCGGGGCACCACCCATCCTCCAGCTGCAGGGCAAACTGTCTATTCTACTGTAAATCTTGAGGGTAATATGACCTGAAGGATTTTCTCTTTTCTCCCATATTGTCCATAAACCCAGAATATATGGAGTGTTTATCTGCTTTCAGTTCAAGTTATTTGGTAACATCTTTGAGTGGTGGACCCTATGTTAGGTGTGTGTGTTTCTGGCATAGTTTGACTTC
This sequence comes from Thunnus maccoyii, assembly GCF_910596095.1. NCBI lineage: Eukaryota > Metazoa > Chordata > Actinopteri > Scombriformes > Scombridae > Thunnus > Thunnus maccoyii. Next base: position 32,137,550 of record NC_056534.1, read on the forward strand.
GTTTGCAGTACATCAGTTTATCAGTAGTATAGTTAGCATTTAGTGTGGCTAATAATACAGCATGTAAATGTGAATAATAATATACATGTGCTCTGAATGTGATGAATAAAATATTATTTGAGAATCCTGATGTCCCTGGTTTGGGTCAATCATTCATCATTCTCTTCTTTACTTCCATAGTAATCATGCAGACATGATACATTCCTAGTAAAAACTCTGTATGATGCACCTGATATGTCACAAAAATAATAATGACTATAAGGAAGGAAGTAATTGGTTGCATTTTGGTTGCAGCTGACTCAGAGTTGTCAGAATGATTCAATAAATTCATCATTATGTAGATTTGCAGATAAAAAAGACTTATTATTAGACATTGGGTCATTAACAGCAGGTTCTTTAATAACACATACTTATCTATTATGTAATACTTGATTCATAGATATTCAGAAAACACTTGTTTATTATTAGTTCATTAGAAATAGTTCCTGATTTATTCATTGGTAACTACTCACAATTGTAAAGCACGACTGACTACTGGCTATCGATTTAAATGTTTTGAATATTACAATATAAAGGAAGGTTAAATCCAACTAAAAGGTGGTGAAACATGCAGGCACAAATGTTATATTGAGTAAGTCTGCAAATAAATCAGCAGAATGCATAAGAATACACTGACAAACACCCAAACGCAATTTTTCATTGTATTCAGTTGCAAAACTATTTCTTGTGGTTGCTGCTGTCACCACTTCCAGTTCATAACACGTTTTATTGAGGCAAGTGAGTTATAAATAGCCTGTATGGAGGTTCTTCAGTGTTTGATACAGTATCCAGTTTTAAGATACAATACCATGTCTTCTTTACTTTGTTTTGCTCTGCAGCGCTCCCTTGTGGCTGAACTACTGATCAGCCAGTGATTGGCTCCTTTCTGCCTCATGAGTACAGTAAGATCGGTAACGGTTTTGAGAGTAATTTTCCATTCGGGTCATTTTTCTAAAAAAAGAGAGAGAGAAAGTTTAAACTAGTTGACTGATTGAGATCAAGAAATCCTGCTGCTCACACTGTACACTAGTGCTCACACTAGCACTGCATCACTGACTGCACAGAGCAAAAATGCTGAGAAGAAGAATCAACATTATTTTACAGCATAAGTAAACTTACATTTTACAATGTATATTAAGGCAGCAGTTGAAAAAGAAAAAAAGTATTTGAACATAAAATATTTTGAGAAAAAAAACCAAAAGACTCATTTGTGGGAATAAATACTGCATTATACACTTGTTATGTTTGCTCTATAATAACTAGTTATTTACTGATTCACTTTAGTGAATAATATTTGTTAAAGATCCCCTCCAGACATGTTTTAAGATGTATAAGAATACTCTGCTTGGAATAATAATTTGTGTCTGACATGTTTTTCCACAAAAAAAGTTCAGTAATCTAGATAAGATAATAAGTTTAATTATCTTGTTTTCTTATCTTAAAATCCTCAAAATGACATCTCCTCCTTCTCCCATATTGAAAAATCCAGAATCTATGAATATGTAAATAGCTTTAATTTCAACAGTTTAACTGCTGGACACAGGATGTCTCCTTAGTGTTTGTGCACTGGAGGCTTTAAGTTTCCACATCCGCAAACAGCATCGTCAGATTAATGTGACAAATAAGACTTGATATAGTCTATGGACAGCACTAACTCAATTATAAGATGTTGTGGAAAACAAATATGCTGTAAATTCTCAAATAAAAGTTAACCAGTAAACATGACGGAAGAAAACAAACAGCAACAGCAATTATCAAAGCAAACAGGTCTGAAAGCGTTGAAGATTGTTACTAAATTATGATAAAATACACTCATAAAAAATAAAAATAAACGCCACTTTCAAATAATCTTCTCCAAATAAAAAGAGGTCAAATTTGAACTTTTTTGAATTTATTGTAACAGTTATTAATTATTTCTTCTAGCAGGCTTAAACCAGGTAGATTTAAATGTTTTGTCGTTCATCATATGACAAAATGCAAGTCCATAAACTATGATATTGTAAAAATGATGACATGTACGTGTAAACTGACAGACGTCCCAGCGGACCAATGACAGAGGATGGTGACGCTGGAGGCGGAGCTTCCATCTCCGGCGGAGGCTGTCTGTCGCCTGACCGGATGATGACAGAAGTTTTCTGTCTAATGTGGCTACTTTAGTCAAGCAATCACTCAGTTATTAATGTCGTCTGTGTTCTGACCGCAGCCGGGACTCTCGACTCTTTACTGCTTTGTTTTTAATGAAATAAACTCGTAACAGACTGCACTGCCATCTGGGAACTTTTGCTTTTCTGGAAGAGCGACCCTTTGGCTCTTGTTTAACCGGGAGGGGAGCAGGATAGAGCCGGTGGGCTAACCGAAGTGCCGCAATGGGAAACCGGGGGATGGAAGATCTCATTCCCCTCATCAACAAGCTCCAGGACGCCTTCAGCTCCATCGGACAGAGCTGCAACTTGGACCTGCCGCAGATAGCGGTCGTCGGCGGCCAGAGCGCAGGGAAGAGCTCCGTGTTGGAGAATTTCGTCGGGAGGTTGTACCGTTTATATGAAGTCTTGGATTAATCTGACACTGTGAATGTGGATTTTAACTTTAGGTCGTAACTGTTCTTTCAGTACAAACTGAGCGGAGCCTTTGCGTAAAAGTCGCCAACTAAGCACTTGGTTACGCGCTCTAGTGTCGGTGCCTCCCAGTTCATAACGTTTTTCCAGCGGATTCTTTCCATTTTGGAGCTGAGCTATTCACGAGCAATAATTGCGCATTTTACGCAAGCAAACAGCTGTTGGTTTAGGGACAAAAAAAAACTGGGGAGGAATTTGGTTTAAAAGGTAATTAAAAGTGACTTTAGTCTTGAGATCGATATCCTAAATCTATACAGCTAAAAAAAAGAAGTTTCCTAACAGAAATATGAAGACTGCTCTGTCATCTCATTGCTACATATGAGGCCCATCTGTCAAACATTTACAAAGGCTGTTCCTCGAGACTGCTTTCTTAAGGTTGTAAATACATCCATATAGGTCTCACATTACACAGGTCAGGTCAATGTTTTATCGTTTAAGGTGAGGTGTAAAAATGTTGTTGGCAGGTTTGATGAGGTTGTTATCTAATAAATGAATGATTAGGGAGATAAACAGAGAGTACAGCTGAGAGGGGCAGGAGTCTCTCAGCACGCCAGCACTGCTTCATTTCCTTGTGGGGCAGATGAATGAGTTCGAAGGAATCCGAATGAGCAGATGATGCCAAATACCAGCAAACCAACAGTTACATTAATGCGTCATGTTACAATCAGTCCGTTCAGTTTGTAACCATTTGCGAAAGAATCACTTTGGCTGTTTGTTTTGCAGTCAAAGAGTCAAATAGTAACACACGCCCTTAGTAGAATCACTTCAGGAGGAAAGGGAAGGGGGAGAAGATGGTCGTGTTGCTGCAGAAGTAATCTCTTGAAGATAACTGTGGCAGCTTTATGTGTTTATCTCTCAGTGAAGGTGCCAGTAACTGGAACACTTGACTCTCCTACATTTCAGAATGATTTCATTTGTTGTCCAAGAGATAGGGAATGTTGATTAGGCAGCCACGTCTCCTTTTTTTCCTGTTGCCTTTTGTCTCCGAGTCCCGAGCAGCGGCTGGGGGAGACAGTAGGGGCATTGATGTGTTTGTGCAGGGGTCATCAGTGATGTCACCAGCTGCGCTGTCATGTGTATATGACACACTGGGTACCAGATACCCACCATGGGCACTTAGCTGTTTTCGTGTTTGTTAATTAGCCTTCTATTGATGCTGCTGGCATGCAGAGGTGTACTACTAGTGTGTGAGATCAGTTTGTTTATTCATTTTTATTTAGTTGGAGTGGATTTCAGTCTGTCAGGGCTTATTCTCAGTATTAATTCATCTATTTCTGTACTTTGAAGGGTCCATATAAAGTACACAAGAACAAAATGTTGAGAATACGGCTACAACTAACTATTATTTTCATAATTGATTAATCTGTTTTTTTTTTTTAAATGTATCAATTAATCATTTAGTCTAATGAATGCCCATCACAGGTTCTGAGAGCCTAAGATGACGTCTTCAGATTGTTTCGTCTGACCAAATATCCAAAACGAAAAAATACTCAGAGAAGCTGCAAATCCTCACATTTACAAAACTGTGACTACAGAAAAATTGTCATTGTTGGTTGATTTTAAATGACTAAAACAATTAAATGATAATTAAAATTATTGTTGATTCATTTTCTGTTTGACTTATTGGCTTATTGTTTCAGCTGTAGTTGAAAACCACTGGTTTGGACTAAAAAATGTAAAAAACAGAACAACAAAAAAAACAAAAACGAGAAGAACCCTTTGCAAGTTAACAGAGAAAAAAACAGCAGCTCAAAACCCAACGTTGCTCAAAGTACAACCATGATAAGGAAGCAAACCCTCACATTTTAGCAAACGTTTGTGATTTTTACTGAATAAATTTCGAAAAGATTTTCTGTCAACTAATTATAAAGAATCAAATCATTTCAGCAATTGTCATTGTACTCATGTTGCACTTTCACAAGAAACAGGAAGAGATGAGGAAATAGGATGGGAATAATTGTTGTGTAACTTCCTGAATGCTCTGTCAGCAGAGGATAACACAGGCACAGCGGTGTGTGTTTGAATATGTGTTCAGATGAGTATGTCTTAGTACATTTGTATGTCACGCTAAAACTGAAACTCAGTGTTTGCCGCTGACCTGGCAAACACACAGACAGACAGAAAGACAGACAGACACATATTCTCGTGGCCTGGAGAGATGTGTCGTCAGTGACCTGGAAATGATTACAATTCTATTGAACAGGAGTTTCCATCCTGATGAACGTGTATGTAACAAGGAGAGGAAACAGAGAGACATGTTTTCGTTCTCGTTGCAGTATTTATAACGAACATCCCTGTAAGTCAATCTCTGCCTCGCATAAATAATGCAGTCACTCAGACAAAGGCCTGCATACGTTAATAAAGAAGAGACTAGGGGTCAATTTTACAGCTGGAATTCTTATTTTGGTCTAGTATGTTGACACCATTTGAATTAATTTGTCTTTAACATTTGATTTAGAATATTGTTGTGTTGTTGTGTCTGTATCCATGTCCATATCAGTTGCATGTATTAAACTTAATCTCTTTCTCTCCCTCAGGGACTTTCTGCCCAGAGGATCTGGCATCGTCACCCGTCGTCCTCTCATCCTGCAGCTGGTCAACAGTAATGCAGGCAAGTTGTACAGCATATGCATGCATATGGACACATCTATGAACACATGCACTGCTGTAAACACACACTAACACACTAAGCATGCTTTCTCAGAAATATACTAGAAAATTCATTGCCTTTTACATGTTTTATTCCCTCAAAGTTCCTTCTCTATCCCTCGTTTCGTCATCTTCTTCATTCTGTCCCCTCCATCATGGTATCGGTCTCTATATTTATCAATTCGTCACCCTCTCTTTTGTCTAAAACTCTCATTTTCTCCATGTAGAGTATGCAGAGTTCCTGCACTGTAAGGGGCGCAAGTTTGTGGACTTTGATGAGGTTCGTCTGGAGATTGAAGCAGAGACTGACCGGCTCACTGGATCCAACAAGGGCATCTCCCCCATCCCCATCAACCTCCGTGTCTACTCCCCTAATGGTAACACACACGCATACTGTACACACACACACATTCACAAGGGTTTTCAACCTCTGTCTGACTGATTTCCTTCCTTCCTCCTCCCCCAACAACGTCTCACAGTGCTGAACCTGACCCTGATCGACCTACCGGGGATGACCAAAGTGGCTGTGGGAGACCAGCCTGTGGACATCGAGCACCAGATCAGAGACATGCTGCTGCAGTTCATCACCAAAGAGAGCTGTCTGATCCTGGCCGTCACCCCGGCCAACACCGATCTGGCCAACTCCGACGCCCTCAAGATTGCGAAGGAGGTGGACCCTCAGGGTAAAGGAAGCTTTTGTTGTGTTACTTTGTGTTTTAGGAAGGCATGTGTTTGTTTGATATGATCATATTAATCTGTATGTCTTTTGTATGTTACCTTCTCTTTTGATATTTCCCGAAATATAACCATTTTGCGCTCTAATTTAATACAGATGTAATTACTTTTGCGGTGTCTTGCAGCCATTAGCACTCTTCTTCTTTCTATTAATCTTTGCCTCAGTGCAGCAGCCAGCTCGTCACAATAATTAACAGTTACACTATTAAAAGACTTCCTGGCAGCTAGATGTATTAAATAAGATTACTGGAGATACACTGTAATTACATTTAATTATCTCTGCCTTTGGACATCTTTCATTTAATCCAGAGGATGTTATTAATCATTTCAAGTTGAGCCTGTGACTGTACAGTAGGTTCATGGAAAATGACGACATTAGAGTAAAGCAGTTTTACAACATTATCATGTTATATTTTTTATTTTTCTCTATTTAACAGTACATTTTGCTTACTATCTTATTTTTTACTTTATTGCTGGCATATAAATGCTCTCTTTTGTCATGCCAGTGGCAGTTGGTCAGTCCACCACTTTGGTCCAGGCTGAAATATCTCAACAACTGAGGAAATTACAGAGCAGATATTCATGTTCCCCTCATGCTAAATTACTTTTCATCTAGCGCCATAGCTCAAAATTTTAATTGGTCCACTAGATTTATGACCAAATACTTGCAAAACCAATGACATTCCCTCACATAGCTTCGAGCATGGCTGTAGACTCTTAGTCTATATCTTTTAAGCAATGTGTGCTGTACTGACGAAACTACAAATAGACTAGTAAAACACTGTTCCATTGAGTGATTAGATTTAATTGCCTAAATGATGTAGAAGATCTGTGTAAATCCTAAAAAAACCCTGTTGCATGTATGAATAAATATAAGAACATCTTAACAATTACACCTTTGTTCTTTTAGGTCTCCGGACAATTGGTGTGATCACCAAGCTGGACCTGATGGATGAGGGGACGGACGCACGAGACATCCTGGAAAACAAACTACTGCCTCTCCGCAGGGGTGAGACCACACACACACACACACACACACACACACACTCAAACGCACACACACATGCACACGCACATGCACATATTGTTTTATGGGGTAGAAAGTAATTGGACAGGTTAACACTTCGGTGATGCTTTACTTTTTGTCTTCATTCTTGTCTTCAGCAAGTGAAACAAATGGAATTGGATTTGGGTCAGAGATCAAGAACATTCGTCTATTTGGCCATAAAAAACTTCTTGGGTGTGTTGTCTGTATTTTCTTTAGGTTACATCGGGGTGGTAAACCGCAGTCAAAAGGACATCGATGGGAAGAAAGACATTCGAGCTGCTTTGGCTGCTGAGAGGAAGTTCTTCCTGTCCCATCCTGCATACAGACACATTGCAGAACGCATGGGCACGCCACACCTGCAGAAGACGCTCAATCAGGTCAGACACACACACCTGATCATACACACAGACATACAACAGAATAATTAACATGCATCATGTTAAGTTTACAACAATCACAAGGACATACAGTGAACTTTTTTTAAGTTTTAAGCTTAATTTTTTCATTCACATTCAAGGCTGGAAATATTCTCTTAGGGAAGTTTTGCAGTTATTGCCTCACAATGCTGTCTTATGAACTTAATTTCATAAATTCATTGTAATTGTCTGTGTGCTTGTTTTATATAAATATCCATCATTGAACTGCTTCTCCTTCATCACATTGAGAATAATCTTTACACCAAGAGCAAACACATGTGGAAAGAATAAAATCACAGACTTCCTCAGCATTAAAATTCTTTACTATTCATAATAAGAAGAGGTAGGGTGACTTATTATATAACTTAGGGTAAAATATGTGTTTTTTCGCTTCTTTCCAGCAACTTACCAACCACATCCGCGACACCTTGCCAGGGTTACGCAGTAAGCTGCAAAGCCAGCTGCTATCACTGGAAAAGGAGGTGGAGGAGTACAAGAACTTCCGCCCTGATGACCCCACACGTAAAACCAAGGCCTTGCTTCAGTCAGTACACACACACACACACACACACAGATGCAGAAACACCTAAACATATTAATTCAAGAAGTTAAGACATTCTCTTGTACAACACACAATGTGCAGGATGGTGCAGCAGTTTGGCGTGGACTTTGAGAAGTGCATCGAGGGGTCTGGGGATCAGGTGGACACCTCCAACTTGTCTGGTGGAGCGAAGATCAACCGCATCTTTCATGAGCGCTTCCCCTTCGAGCTGGTGAAGGTGATGAATGTTATCATGTCTATTTTTGTTAAGACATTAAGATTGATATTAGCTGATTGTTTCTTCTCCTGGGATCCATAAGAACAGTCCACATGATGATGAATGTTAGGTGTTGGGGTTGGGACAAAAAGTGAATATTTGAATTAAGTGATACAAAAGGTATATTATAGTAAAATGAGAAACAGGACTTTTCCATCATCAAAGAAGGTAATGGCAACTACTGTTCACTGTGAAGTGAATATTTCTAATAATCCTGATAATACTAGAGGTATTTTGAAACAACATTTTCCTTCTCGTTCATCTCTGATGCATTTATAGATTTCATAAATCTATAAATGCATCAGATATAAATGTCTCTACTGGAATATCTCTGCATGATTTACAGTTCAAAAACTCCTTATTTATCTTATACTGGCCCTTTATGCAGCCCCTCAAGTCAGCCTCTGTCTGAAACAGGCCGTTTTAGCTCCTGTGTCTTTAAGGGCCGCCTTCTGATGAGCCCAGTCTGTTCTGATTGGTTAGCTGCTGGAAGCTGCGTCTCGGCAGACTTCAGGCAGCTCGGGAAGCTACGTAGACAAAAAGTAGTAGTTGGATTTCACTTCCTTTTCTCCTTCTTTACTTGAAATGGAAACTTTTGAAATATATCCGCACATTTTTGAGCCCGAACCCAATTAAGAGTATGAGAGTGGACAACGTCAACAAGGCACAGAGCAGATGGCCGTTAGCATGCGCACATTCTGATGTCATCACAAGGAGGAAGTAGAGGTGACATTGCAAACGAAGCGTTCAGCAAAGCATTTTGACTTGCAGGGAGCATTTTTATACAAGTTTACTTCAAGTTTTGGACCTTTGACCAGGTTTAATATAGACATCTGACATCATCAACAGTATAAAAATAACAAAATCATTTTTTGAAGATATTTGATAACTGCTTTATTGGCGACCGCAATGTTCACAATGAACTCCATGTACAATAACAATTACATCCCTTCCTGTACCTTCACAGTAAAAGTTCCCCCTTCCTCCCACTACATGATAACATGTATACTTTCGCACAGGCCAAATGGATGTATTGCAACCAGTCAAAAACATTAGTACCTGTAACTTAACAAACTCTCTTACAAAGAAAAATTTCCAAGGTATTCTCAGTATTCAGCTAGAGCCTTGTGACCTCCAACATAAGTCATAAAATGTGACTCAAAGAGAGACTTTGTTCTTGATCAAGTTTCCATTGTCCTTTATTATGTGCATTAAATAACTGGAGAGCTTAAGCCCCCTTTTTGGTAAGGCAGTCCGCAAGTTGTTCTTTTGTGTTGTATCAAAGGACTCGCTCAACCTTTTGGGTTTTGATAAGTGCTTTAGTGCTACTTATTTCCAGATGTCTTTTCTCAGTGACTGATTTTGTGGACCTCAGTGTATCAACCAGCAAATGATCGTGTGTGACACAGGTTACTGGTGTAGCATGTTCACTATCACCAGTAGTCAGTTCAGAGAAGAGTGTAGCCAGAAAGATAACATTATCAGTCCCATCCGACATTGCCAATATTTCACCTGCAAGTATGCTACGGACAATCCTCTTGGCTCTCTTTGACTTCCAAGAAAGGGGTGAGAACTTTCCATTTTCCCCAATTAGAACAATAAGGTGTCCTCCTTGAGTGCCTCTACCAGAAAGATTTCCAAATGTGGCATCACTGAACACATCTCATCTTCAAAGCACTGTCTCTGCCCAAGTATTGGAAGTCCTTCTTGGACTTAAGTTTACACACTACTCTGTTTGCTTCATAAATAGTCTGCACAATTGCATTTTTCATGCCTGACGCCAAGTTGTTGGCATCAAACATTACATCTGGCCGGTCCTTTCTTGCAACCCTGATAATTTGGCCCATCTTGGACCTGAGTTGATCCTTTTCCTCCTCACAGAGAGATTAGTCCTGCTCCACAGTTCGTGAAGGATCTATATGTATGGGCTGCATATGCTGAATGTAGTTTTCCTGGTGTGTTTGCAATTTTCCGTCAACAGTCACAAAGTCTATTCCCACACAACAGAAGTTTTCATGTTCCTCTTGTCCAACTTGGAATGTAGATCTGAGCTGAGGAATTACTATTGTGAAGAAACTTTGTGTGCCCCCCCCCTATGAAGTCATCCACATGCCAGGCAAGAACCTTAGTTAGAGCACAGTTCTGATCTAGCCAACAGAAAACAGCTGGATCAACTTAAGACATTTTTCCTTCTGGTGTCAGCAGTATTTTCTTTACTCTATTGTACCAGTACAGGGAAGCATCTGCCAGACCGTACACACACTATTTGATCTTCCTTAATGTTCATTCACTCTCAGCTTCTTGTCCCATGATAGTTTCATTCCCTGTAGAAATGCAGATTTTATGTCCATAGAATGAAGTGTCCACTGTCTTTGACAAATCACTGCCACAAGTAGCTGACTCTGTAGCACATGTGGGTGAGTCCTTTTGCAGCTCTGACACTTCTAACTCCTCAAAACCTCTAGCCACAAGCTGTGCTTTTGGTACTGGTCCAATGAGTGTCTCTCTTTGAGGGCGCATACCCATCTGGTAGAAATGCCCTTCTGTCCCTCATCCCTAATTTCATATTTGGACACATTGTTATTACTCCAGCTCTTTATCTCCTCATGTTTTGCTAAGTCTAATGATACATCTCAAAGCAGAGATGCATTTGGCCACCCATTCACTTTTTGTCATGCCCTCTAAAACTGAGGGTTTATCAGTTAGCACAGAGGGCAGGTTGGGATTCTGTCCAAAAACCAACTGATGAGAACTGTAGCCATGAACATTTTGCTTGGTGTTCTTTGCCTTAAGAGCCCAGTCCATTCAGTCACAACAATTACCTGTCTTCACTCTCATTATGATCTCAGTGTGTGATCCAAGTGTTTGGTTGTGTCGCTCCAGAAGTCTATTGCTCCATGGCCGTTGGCAGTTGTCTTTATTTTTATGTTGAAGTTTTCTGCCATATCTCTCACCTCATCATTGTTAAACTCCTTCATTGTCACCAAACGGTTTCTGAGGTGGATGCACACTTATCCAGCCATGGAGAAAGTGTTTCATGATCTCAGAAGATTTCTTTGTGGCCAGAATGCTGCCTGCAATAAACCGTGTGAACTTGTCAATAATGGGGAGATACCACACACCCTATTCAAGTTCATGCAGATCTACAGCCACAGTCTCATTATACTGAGACTCCAGTGGTAGGCCAACAGCAGGCTTTGGTGAAGTTTTTCTGTATCTTTGACATATTTCACATTAACTCACAATTTTCTGCAGGATGGTGTTACATTCTGTATTTTTATTGCCTGAACTCTTTAGAAGCCTCTCCAGCCTGTGAGCAGAAGCATGACCAAATTGTTTATGAAGCTTCAATAAGATTTTTTGTTTTGTTGCTGAGCTCATTTTTTTCTGAGATTGTCAGTATTTCATCCTCACATTGGCTTTCTTCATGCTCATTCTTTTTTCCTTTTGGAGTGCCATCTTCTGCAGTTGCCAAGATCTGGTCATCCCATTGAATGTTCTTCTTTTTGTTGTCAATAATGTTCACACAGTTATGACTAGAGCTGGTAAAGTCAGGTTTTACAGGTTTGTTGCACATCACCACCCTGTCATTTTCCATATTCAGTACTTTCCCTGCTCTTTTCACAGAGGCTTTGCTCAAAAGCAGTGGAATGTTAGCTGGGCATACATCAGTTTCAATATGACACTTAGTTTCTCCATTTCTTGCAGGAATTTTCAACTTTGTAGTGGAATAGACCACTTTTTCATCTCCATACCAAAAGGATCTACAACTGAGTGTTTCTGTTTTCCTGAAGTCATTCAACTTGTTCTGGCTTAGTCCAGTGATGTAGCTATCTAGTCATTCCTGTCCACACACAGTCCATGTGCATGCGGTATCGATAATTGCTGAACCAAAACACACTGTCTTAAAGAGTTCTGCTTCAGTGGGTGACTTTTTTGTGTACAGAGTGATGTTGCTCTACCTCATCTGTGTTACTATCTTCAGTCAGCTTGACTTGCTCACCTTTGTGTGGACAAACCTCGGCCCAGTGAAATGTGGATTGTCAAACAGCACACTTTGATCTGCAACCATACCTGTCCAGTGGGTTTTTGTCAGGCAGTGGTGTCTTCTGTTGATACTTTTGAGGCCATGACTTGCCCCTCTGTCGCCTCTGCTCCGTTATATACAGTAGGTAGTTTCTTGGTTAATTCCCATCTTGGAAGCAGACGCTTTTCCTCCAAATAACCCCTTCAATGCTGACTTCATTGATGTAAAAGTCAGATCTGTACATGCTGTGAGAGTTACTTGTCGATCTTTTTTGTCCCAGAATGCAGTATCCAGTAGTTTGAAAGCTAACACTGCATTGGGAAGATCCGTCTTGTACTTGTGCATCTGAGAGTATTGTTGTTCAAAAGTGATTATATAGTCCGCCATGGATACACTACAGTCTCTCACAATCCGGTCAAAGCTTCATAGGCTTGGTCTTTTTCTTCCTTGAGAAACAAATAGTCAAGTTTGAAAGTGTTCGTACCAGTCTCTTTATTCAAATCATCGGCTGGTATTGTTTCTCTTGCTCTTCCCAACAGCATCAAAACCATAGCAAGCACTTGCTTGATTGTCTCAAGTTCTGTAACTCGGGTCCAAAGTACAACTTCATTTTTCCAACTTTCACATGGCTTCCCTTCATCAAGGCATGGTGGGACTCTGTAGTTGCTAACCATCCTCTGCTACCAATGTTACTCGACAGGAAAACAACCTTGAAGTTATCGATAACTGCTTCATTGGCGACCGCCATGTTCACAACAAACTCCGTAGGCGCTTTTCATTAGGCTCATTTATGCTTCCTTGCATCCCCTCTCCTCCTGTGACCCGGAAATCATTGCCCCTCTGCCAGCAAGGATCTTCCAATCCATTAAATGCACCTGGAGGAGACAAGGAGAGAGGAGGCTCCTGGAGAGGCTTAGAGGAAATTTTTTAAGGGACAGCAACACCCCTTTGGTCGAATGTTTAATTGGTCAGCTGATCTGACGGGACAGTAAACAGTCGGGCTGTTGGTGTAATACAGCAGATCAAACTACCTGTGGAACAGGAATGAAAGCACCAACAGCAACTTTTCACATTTATTCGTAAAATAAAAATTTGTGAATCATGAATCAATCAATCACAGAAAACACTCTTGTAACTTAATTATTTTCTTCATAAGCCAAAGGCTTCTTTTCTTCTTTTCCATTTCAAGTATGTCTCATAGCTGCGTGTCTCCTATAAAATCATCCTGAGCCTGAAAAGGATGTCAGACTTTCATAAACTAAATAAGCAATATTTTATTTAAATATATTCTGCAGACTACAGCTGTTTTTATTGATCCTTTACGTTGATTGTGTTCTTTCAGTAATTAACGGGTTTATGCAGCCAGATGCTGCTATAGATCTATAATCAAATAATAAAACATTGGAGCAGTTATCAGGGGTTTTCCTTCCAGCTATCACTACGTAGAAATTATTAAGTCGAGTGTTAATTAACTGTACATGAATTTTAAGTTAAACTTTAGAGTTTAAATGACTACTTAATAATTTCTACATATTTATAGCTGACTTCTACATATTTGTCAGTTGAGATGATGTGCATCATGAGTTGTTGTTGTCTCCTCAAAATGACGCTGGAATGAGCGAGGACGTCCTGTTGGATGAATTAAATTTCTCCGTCCGAGGAAGAAACATGAGTGAGGGAAGCGAGGAGACACGTTAGCTTAATGAAAAGCACCTATGTGAGCAACAATTACATCCCTTCCTGTACCTTCACAATAAAAATTCCCACTTCCTCCCATTACATGATAACATGTAAACTTTCACACAGGCCGTTTTTGGCCAACTATGGCAACCAGTACAAAAATATTAGTACCTGTAATTTATCAGCAAGGACTCACTCTTGTTGATTTTCCTATAAACAGAAATAACTTTTTTCAAGGATTGTTTTTCTAAGGGTAAACAAGCAGCTAAAGCTGTCATAATTAAGTAGATAATAATGAGGGAATGGTATTTACTGATGTAGCGATCTTTATCAATACTGATGTCTTCATGTGTTTCCTTTCATAAATCCAATACTAGGAAATGTCACAGACTTTTCCTCATGTCTGCCTTCATGTATTACTGAGTCAGTATAATTAGAAGTAGCATTAATTTTGCATAGCATATCTCATCTTTTCTTGTACTGTGTCTTAGATGGAGTTTGATGAGAAGGAGCTGAGGAAAGAGATCAGTTACGCCATCAAGAACATCCACGGAGTCAGGCAAGTTGAGACAGCCTGTAAACACATCGTACATATACTGTAGCTCTCATTTGTCTTCATGTTTGCTCGCCTGTCTGTCAGCTGTTTGTTTGTGTCCATTCAGCTTCATAAAGACCCACAGCGTCTGTCCTGTTTTTCATATCTCCGTTAAACGTGCTGGCTCCTCTGTCTGGTATTTTGCTGTCTGTGTTTTCTTTTATCTGTGGCCAGTGTTTATGTAGTCTCCCCAGCTGCTTGTCGGCCATATGGCTGTCTTCCACTCCACTTCTTCCAGTTTTAATTTCCACTACTCCTCATTTGGTCTTCCCTCAGTGTCTTACTGCTCATGTCTTCCCTGTACTGTATGCCTGTCTCACACTCCTTCCCGTGTGTCTATATACCCCCCCCCCCTGCTCCGTGTCTCCATGTCTGTCTTGTCTGTGTGTCTTCAGGACAGGCCTGTTCACCCCAGACCTGGCGTTTGAGGCCATAGTGAAAAAGCAGATCATTAAGCTGAAAGAGCCCTGTCTGAAATGCATCGACCTGGTCATCCAGGAGCTCATCAACACAGTCAGACAGTGCACCAATAAGGTATCACTGCATGGTCCCCTGCCTGGCTGCCACAACCATACATATACACCACAGAGATTGGCCAACTTTAGCGCCACCTGGAGCCATTTTGGTACCAACCAGTGTTTATAAAGCAGCCGATATAGTTTAGTTTATCGCTATGTGCTTTTGAGCATCATTTTGGCATCGTGGATTGAAACATAAAGTGGATGAACTCATTTGAAGGGTTTTATCTATACAGTCTCGCTTTAAAGTTCACTTGCATGACTATCAGTGGATATATCTGAATATCCTGGCTATACTGCAGTGCACTGAAATGGTGTCTCTGAGAGGCTGTGTGGTCAGAAACAGACGGGCTGTTACATGTTCCTGTGCAGGTTCATTATAAAACAAGCTGCAGGCTTGGTTTTAAGCTACAGCTTAAAACGTGTGTGCTGGCTATCAATATAGACCAGTGGTGGAAAGTAAATAAGTGTGTTTACTCAAAGACAACAATGAGATACTGTTCACTTCTACTCCACTACATTTCAGTTTTTTTTTCTTGCTAAAGAAGAAGATTAATCCTGTTAAGCCAACTGTTTTGGCTTGTCACCCTTAACAGAAAAAACATCTGGTCACATTTCAGATGTCTATGAGCTGTAAACAATTCTACCAAAGATTGATTTCCCCTCAGATGGTTTCATTTTAATAAATGTTTGAGAACCCAGAGAAGTCAAACTCTTCGATATTTCATAGAAACAGCAAAGATTAGAGAAAAGTCCTATAAATGAATACACATTTGTTTAACAGAACTTTGTTTTTATTCTTGCCTACCCCATTGATCATCTCAGGACCCCTCAAATTTTTCTTGTGACTCTTTCAGGTTTTACTACATTAAAACTGGCTTCACCTCGACCAGCTGCAGCAGTATTAACCATCTAATAATGTAATACATTCTAATACTTCTGTACCTATACAGATGTAGGATTTTGAATGAAGGCCTTTGACTTGTAATGGAGTATTTATCACATTGTTGTTTTGGCACTTGAGTGAAGGATCTCAGTACTTCTTCCACCACTGACACATATAAGAAGCGAAAGTTCTCTGCAAAAGTTGCTTCAGGTGATTTTTGTTTGTTTGTTTCTCAGGAAACACTTTTGGAGAACCTGCAGCTTGTTTTTGTTCTGAACATGAAGTAGAACTAACTAAATGCCTGTTTTCTTTCTTTGTCATATTCCTCAATCTTCATCTTTCTTCTCCTTCTTGAAACTGTTTTTTTTTTTCTCTCATTCTTGCAAACTCTTCCATCCAACTTCGGCTTTCATTTTTCTACCACCGTCCACTTTTTTCCTCACTGTGGCCCTCGCTACATCGCCTCCTCCTTCACCTGACATTACACCTCTGACTCCCATACTGCCTCACCACAGGACAGGCCTGTTCACCCCAGACATGGCGTTTGAGGCTATAGTGAAAAAGCAGATCATTAAGCTGAAAGACCCCTGTCTGAAATGCGTTGACCTCGTCGTCACCGAGCTTGTCACCCTGATCAGGAAGTGCACTGAAAAGGTAAACAGGAAAGACAGATTTAAAAAGTGATGAATACAGACAGATGAGAAGAGAGTGAAGGGAAGGAAATCAAATGCAAGTAAAGAAAAAAAAGTGATATGAGGCAATCAGAGGAAGTAAGAGAGACATATGAGATAAATTAACTAACTTGTCACTGTCTAGTTGTTAATCATTACACCTCACCGCTGCTTGAAGGCTTCTATCAGCACCCGTACCACCCACCTCCCCCTGTGATTCCCGCTGTAATGACAAATCCAAGAGCCCCATTCTGATCCCGGACCCCTACCAACCCACTGACCCCATCAGCAATCAGATCAGTGATTTAACAACCCCCTCACACTCCCCCACTTATAAAATCAGATCCCTGTTCTCACACTAAGAAACTTGGCTGCACAAAAATGGCACAACCGTGGCTGTTTGTCACCCTGTCCTGTCAAGGGAGATTTTGATGTATTTGTCCTGTAATATGCCATTTTCTGCACCTTTGACACCCATAATACCCCACAACACCTCACCAGACCTTTCCCTAGCCTTCATCTCTTTCTGGACGTCTTTTTTTCCCCCCCTAATTACTCCCTGATTTGTTGAGACTCGCCATCAGCTTGAGATCAAATTATGCCAATGGTGATTTTCTATTCGCTTTTTTCTTACAAGCGAGCTGAAAAAGACAAATTATTATCGCAACATCTTTGTTTGACAAGAAATCTCAAGCTGGTAGGGAGCTCGTTAATGCATGCCTCCTCGATCTTAATCTCTGACATGTCTTGCCTCATTTATACTGTATATTTGTTGTCGGTAATTGGGCGTAGTTGTGTTTACAGTGTTATATAAACCTGCATAGGTGTGTATTCTGTCATCACAGTGCCTGCAGCAGTGTATGTGTTTTCTGTGTGTGTGTGTGTGTCTACAGTTGGGATCGTACCCTCGACTGAGAGAAGAGACAGAGAGAATCGTCACCACCTATGTCAGAGAGAGAGACAGCAAGACCAAAGACCAGGTGTGTGTGTGTGTGTGTGTGTGTGTGTGTGTGTGTGAGGCAGTGAGAGAGAGATGCCGTCTACTGTACCTGTAAGTTTCACCTCTTTGTGTACAAAACATGTGTCATGTTTTACCCGTCAGGTGCTGCTGTTGATTGACATTGAGCTCTCCTACATCAACACTAACCATGAGGACTTCATTGGATTTGCCAAGTAAGACGTTACTTCAGTTCACTTCATTGATTAATAAGGTTCATCAAGCAGAGATGGAGGTGTGTCTTACTCTAAGTCAGTGCCTAGAGTGAAACACAAAGAGAAACTGCAACAAGACAGTGTTGTATCATTAAAGAGGCCTTCAGGCTAGCCAGAAGTGATTAAACCCCTATGATGTCATCAGTGATGTACCCATATGCTCTAGGTAAGGCTGGCAAATTCTCAAAAAGGTATTATATCCTTTTCTAAGACTATATGTAATCTTTTCAAGAGGAATACAGCTGTTCATTTGTAGTGGGAAGGTAACTCCTGTGATTTTGGTCAAGGTGTCACAGAGGTCGCACCAAAAGGGCCTGACCTTTGTACAAAGCCATGCACAGTGCAGGAAGGAGTTGACTTCTATACCACATCTGAAACACATTTCTGACAATTCAGGTTTTTATTTATGGAGTTTGTGTGGGGTGAGGCACAGGTGATGGAGGAAATTATAGTGCACCAGTCTGTACCTGGCATTAATGGTAGCTGACAAACTGCTTTGACATAAATCTGACCAGAGGTGTGCAGGTCTGATTCCCGTCTTGGTCTAGATTTGTGTAAACCTGGCTTTGGGCACTCATTCAGCAGGAAGGAGTATGTTTTTATAAATAAATGTGTATACATTTCCCTCATGAAGCAGTTTCTCACACTGGTTGGCTCTAAGAAAATGTCTCAACTGAAAATAAGAAGAAGTTCTTGCTGGACAAATCATATTTCCTCCTCAGTTGTTCAAAGAACATGAGAAGTCCTTTTTCTCAGCAATCCTTCAAATGCTGGATCCCTTTATGATGCCAAGTCTCCAGAATCTTTGTTATTTAGAGTCATTGGTATGAGTTCATTTTGTCTCAGAGGTTCTTGATGACAGTCCCATTTTCAGTCCAAGGCTTCCATGAGTCTCACACCATATTTTAATCAAATGCTTAAAAATAAGATTGTCTGTCCTGTTGTATATAATTCTGGAGTTCCATTTATAAATAAAATCACTGACTACCTTCTGTCAGGGGATGCAATACAATTTGTATCCAGGAGGGGGCACCATCACCCTCAAAAAAACGATGAAATAAATCACATTTGAGCTGCCAAGTAATACTTTTAAAAACTGGATAATTGAAGGCCCCCTAATCTATAATCCCATGTTAATTTCTCCATAGATACCCTTTTTTTTTAGGTTTTAAAAAATGTTTCTGGTAGTGGAATGGGAAAGGATTTGAGAGATAGAGATATTGTAACCTCGGTATTGTATTCATTTTGACACAGTTAACTCTGCCAATTAGAATAATGAGCAAATTAATCCACCTACGTAGATCATTTTCAGTTCTACTGAGCAATGGGAGGTAATTAAGTTTGTACAAATTATTAAGATAACTACAGTTATTCCAAGATATTTTATACCTTTTGGAAACCACTTAAAAAGGCTCGTTTGCTGATACTCAGTGTAATCAAAACTTGTTAGTGTAATAATTTCACTTTTTTCCCAGTTCACCTTATATCCTGAAATAACACCATAAGCATTTAATAGAATCTGTAATTTGTTTAGGGAGTTATCAGGGACTGTGGTACCAAATTACATCATCTGCCAGGGGATTAGTTTTATGATTTGTCTGATCTACTTTGAAACCCTTTATATCAAGATCCTGTCTGGATTTTAAGACTAATACTGGTATCAATATTTTAGAGTTTTAAAAATCTCAAATAATTACTTCCTAAAATCCAACATCATTTTTCACCTTTTCATCTTATGTGACAATAAACTGAATGTCTTTGGGTTTTGGACTGTTGAAGTACAATTTTCCGACAAACAATTAATTAATAAGATAATAAGCAGAATAATCAATAACATAAATGCTGTATATCGATAATATGTGGTTTTGTTAGACTATCCCTTCATCCTTGGATCAGATTAAAGGTGTATTTCCCTACTTTTGAGTGGACGCCTACACTGGATTACACGGAATAAGTAGAATTCACCAAAAACCAAACCATCCATTTATCCTGCTATATGCTCCAATGTGAACAATCTGAACGTTGCTTACATGCCATAAGGAGTCCTGCGGGTTTAAAAGTTAAGGGTCTGTTTGTTTTTTATGTGCAATATATGTTCTATCTGAGTTCATGTTTTGTGACTGTCTCTCCTGCAGTGCCCAGCAAAGGACGGCAGCTAACGCTACCAAGAAGAGAGTCATGCCTAATCAGGTAAATCACCTCTTCAGACAGACACATGGAGTCCTCGCACCACTGTATCATCATAGCAGCTGCTTTCTCCTGCTGTTTTTTTTCATTTCTTTGTCTTTCTGTGGTTGTCTCAGCCCGTCTCTCCTGTCATTGTTGCCCTTTGTTGCTTCACATTTACATACTCTTGTCTGTGCCTTTTTGTCTTTTCTCTTTATTTCCCTTTTCTCTGTCTCCTGTACTGTTCCTCCTTTTCATGGCACAGGGAGAGATTCTTGTAAGTACCCTACCCCCTGCACCTCCACTTGTCACTTCCTCTTTGGGTGGGTGGGGGAGTCAACGGTCATTATGGCCATTCTGAGAAACTTTGTTTCGTGCTTGTCGACAATGAAGAGGGAAGTGAAAGTTACACTCATGGATGCATTATGAGAACTGGATATCATGCTCAAAAAAGTAGTCACTCCTTTACTGGTAACTAGTGTGTCATTCCCAGTCTAACGGACTTTAAACTGGGATGATGTCTCACCCAAAAATAGCTTTTCGGGGCTTTGAGAAAGTACAAACAACTTTGTCTACAGTTTTACGGACATAATACAGTTATGCTCATAAGTGTACATACCCTGACTTCCACTTTTTGGACAATATGATGACGCTGAAAACCTTTCTTTTATTTGGGGATAGTGGTCAGGTGAAGCCATTGCCATTTATTTTCACATAATTGTGTGTGCCCTTTTTAAATCATAATAATAACTGAAATCACCCAAATGGCTCTGATGAAAAGTTTACATACCCTTGAATGTTTGACCTGATAATATACACACAAGGTGACACACACAGGTTTAACTGGCTATGAAGGGTAAGTTCCCACACCTGTGACCTGTTTGATTGTAATTATTGTCTGTGTATAAATAGTCAATGAGTTTCTCGGCTCTTGAGAAACCCCTGCACATTTCATCCAGGGCTGCTCTGACTTTACTGGACAATGAGTCATGAGGAAAGCAAAAGAACTGTCAAGAACCTGCAAGAAAAGGTAGTTCAGAAGTGTTCAAGCTCTGATAAAGAAGTGGAAAATTAAGGAGTTCTGTTGATATCAAGCCACGGTCACGTAGACCAACAAAGATTTCAGCCAGAACTGCCTGGAAAATTGTTGGGGTTGCAAAGAAAAAACGCATGCAACTTCAGCTGAAACACAGACTCCTCTGCAAAAACTTGGTGTGGCTGTTTCAAGTTGGACAATAAGGAGGCTGCACGGTTGAGTTATTGTGCCAATGCCACAAAACGGCCTGCTTACAATATGCCAAACAGCACCTAGACAAACCTCAAAACTTCTGGAACAAAGTCATTTGGAAGTGATGAGACCACAATTGAACTTTTAAACACTATAAACACATCTCACAAATTCTGCCAGAGTATGTAACTTATGAGCACAACTGTATTTTCATAGTTACACCACCCAGATGAGAGTATTGCATTTGTCTGCTCATTATCCCTGTGTGTGTCTGTTCCCTCTGTCTTCTTGTCCGTCAGTCTGGCGCAGAGAGGGATGCAAAGCAGGTGACTTTTCATTGAAACCTGTCATTTTTTGTTTTTTTAGTCTCTGCGTTTGTGGTGTTTTTTTCAGTAGGCATTTGATCTTTTTTATGAAGAACACAGTTAAACTTGCATGGCTGTTGTGGGTTTTTTTTTTATGTAAATAGTTTGGGATTTCATCTGTTTTTAATGTTACTCCACATCACCCCTCTGGTGAGGTGTGTATTTCAGTCAACTGTTGTCGTGTGCAGGTGATCCGCAGAGGCTGGCTCACTATCAACATCAGTATCATGAAGGGAGGATCAAAGGACTACTGGTTTGTCCTGACTGCTGAGTCTCTTTCCTGGTACAAAGATGAAGAGGTAAGGCTGCTAACAGGAAAAACAGTGGTCCTAAATTATATATTTAGTCTCTTTTTATCTTTGGGATGGGAACAGAGTGTGCTTTTTTTAAAAAAAAGCCACCAGCCTATTATGGTCATACTTTGGGACATTTAGATCTTTCTTGTTGTACCTTCACAGAAAACTTTTAATGCTTTTATAAATATTATTCACTGAGTGTTTGTCTGCGTGTTTGCGTGTGTGATTTATCAGGAAAAAGAGAAGAAGTACATGCTGCCTCTTGACAACCTGAAGCTGAGAGATGTGGAGAAGGGCTTCATGTCCAGCAAACACGTCTTTGCCATCTTCAACACTGAACAGAGGTGCATATACCGCGAACATCTGAAACTGTGATTCGTACTGTATGTTCATCCGTTCCAATCTTTAGTTAATGGTTGCTTGTGTGTCTGTTATATACAGGAACGTGTATAAAGACCTGCGTCAGATCGAGCTGGCGTGTGACACTCAGGAGGATGTCGACAGCTGGAAGGCCTCGTTCCTCAGAGCTGGTGTTTACCCAGAGAAAGACCAGGTTTTTATATTTGAAATAGTTCATTCACTAATTATATTTACAAAGGATTCCAGCATTACGTTTTTTTTACTTTAAATTTAAATGTTTTCATTGCATGTTTGTAGAGCATAAATGCTCTTTTTCAGCAACTGTCTACTTCATACACACATATACACACATATATACACACATATACACACATATACACACATATATACACATATACACACATATATACACATATATACACATATATACACATAGACACAAGTTGCACAGTACAAACAAAGTCATATTTTTTAGTCACTGAACTGTCAAACTGAGCAGTTTAGGTGACCACTGCTGATTTAATTACCTGCTCCACTGGCCCAAGAATCAAACTGGAGATCTAGCCTCGAGGCCACTGCTGTCCACTGTTTACCTTCCACGCTAAATTTAATTCATTTTCAAAACACATATATATATATTTTTACATCCAAGCTGCAATGTAACACTGGTGTTTATAAATGTATTCACTTTGCAGAGCAATTAAAAAAAAAAAATCTGTTTTGGTTGTTAAAAAATACTGTTGTAACTGTGGATGGGAAGCTAAAACTGAAAAAACAAAACAAAAACAGATGTGCTTTTAAATGTATTTACATCAGTGTGGATGTGAACTTAAAGCCAACTTAACTTAAGGGTTCACATACAAAAGAATAATTACATCTTCTTCTCCGACTGTCTGTCTCTATCCCGGTCTCCAGCCTGAGAATGAAGATGCGATGAATCCTAGTGACACCGTGTCCATGGACCCTCAGCTGGAGCGGCAGGTGGAGACCATCCGCAACCTTGTGGACTCATACATCGGCATCGTCAACAAGTCTATCAGAGACCTCATGCCCAAGACCATCATGCACCTCATGATCAACAGTGTATGTTTCCTGCTTTACCACTAGTCATCATCAGCCAGTATTTTTATATTAACAATGGGTCAAATGTAACAATAATAACAATAATAAAAAAATTGTATAGCACCTTTCATACAAAATGCAGCTCACAGTGCTTCACATTAAAAAGATAAAAAACAAAAGAGAGACATTAAGAACATTAAACAGGAATACATGCATAGAATAAAAGGAGGCAAACAAGAAAAACGGAAAACAGCGCATTGTTGTAAAAGATATAAGAAATCAATGAAAAAGATAAAAATGCCTTAAAATGGAATAAAATGTCTTAAAAATGGTTGGACATGGTGCAAAAGAAATGGTGCAAAAATGGTGCTATAGAAAGGCTAGGTTAAAAGGATGTTTTTAAGTGTCATTTAAAGCTTTCAACTGAGCCTGCCTCTCTAATGTCTTTAGGTAAGCTGTTAATAATAATAATGATTCCCATCATTTGGGAGCATAATTGAAGAAAGCTGCATCTCCAGTTTTCTTTTGGGTTGGCTTATGGGTATCTAGCAAGCCTACAGTAGAAGATCTAAGGGCTCATGAAGGAACATAAA
The DNA here is from genome assembly GCF_910596095.1 of Thunnus maccoyii. Taxonomy (NCBI): domain Eukaryota; kingdom Metazoa; phylum Chordata; class Actinopteri; order Scombriformes; family Scombridae; genus Thunnus; species Thunnus maccoyii. The sequence goes on from NC_056534.1 coordinate 32,161,529, forward strand.
GCGACAGGGAGTCTGTGATGTAGTTCGGCCCTGATCCATTGAGGACTTTATAAACAAGTAAGAGGACTTAAAAATCAATTCTGGAAGACACAGGGAGCCACTGTAATCCAGCCACTACTGGACTCTTTTTTTTTTTGTTTTTGTTAACAATCGAGCCGCAGACTTCTGAATCAGCTATAATCTTTCAATGGACTTTGAAGGAAGAGCTGTAAAAAGTGCATTGTAGTAGTCCAACCTAGCATGAATTGGTTTTTCAGCATCTTGCTGAGTTAGGAATGGTTGAACCTTGGCAAGGCAACCTTGAGATGAAAGAATGCTGTTTTAGTCACTTTGTTTATATGGGACTTAAAGCTCAAGTCAGCGTCTAAAATTACTCCTATGCTTGTTACCTCTGGTCTGATCAAGGGCGTCAGGTTGCCAAGTCTTTTAAAGAGCCTGTTACTTTTTCATTTGGGGCTAATTAATAAGATTTCTGTCTTCTCCTCATTTAATTTGAAAAAGTTATTACTCATTCATGTATTGATTGCGGACATAAAGGCAGTCAGGGAGTTTAAAGCTTGGTTCAACGGATAATTGCATATAATTGTGGAAGCTAACATCATGTTCTCTAATGACATCACTTAGCGGAAGCATATGTATTGAGAATAGCAAAGGCCCGAGGCAGCTCCTTTGCGCAACACCAGAAGTTATTTCATATTTCTCTGACACATCTTCTCCAAGACTAATGAAAATTTCCCCCCTATTTTGCATGTCTGGAAGCAGTCTGAGAGGCCAACCCAGCTCTCGAAGCGATTTATGAGGATTTTCATGGTCAATAGTATCGAATGCTGCACTTAAATCAAGAAGAACCAGAGCAGAACTTTATTAGCATCAGTGCTAAGTCTCAGATCACTAATTATATTAGTGAGAGAAGTTTCTGTGCTGTGATTAGCTCTGAAACCAGATTGAATTTTCTCTAGGAGATTGTTTGTTTGTTTAGAAAGTTGTTTATTTGGTTGAAGAACGACTTTTTCAAGTATCTTGCTTAGTACTCCACAACCTAAGTGAGGTGTATAATGTAAAAAGTGATGAGTGTTTTCAACAGACTTTATAGTTCTGCTCAGCTTTACGAAGCGTTTTAGCACCTTTTAGCTCACTGATTTGTTTTTACAGCCAGAAATTTTACAGACAAAATAATCATCTAGTTGGTGAACATAGTGGAGCATTTAGCCACTAAAGAGCCAGATATTTCTAACAGGAGTTGGCAGAGAACCAAAAGGAGAGTTAATACTGTGTTTACATTGGTCAAGTGGACAGAAACACAATGCTAATGCTAATGTTGCTCTGTGTTTGCTGGATGTGTAAATAGTCAACTGTCTGCTAACACATTCGATATAACAACTTTATTGTGTGACAGTGTGTCAATGTCGTGTTTATTATTGCAAGTTTAAGTGTTCTCAAGTCTAGAAAAGAATGGAAATTTTATTTAATAATTTCTATTAAAGTATGGGGATCCCATGACAAAGTATGGAAAATATTTTGGTTTGTAGTTCCAATACATGCACCTAACTCACTGTTATTAAATATATCGAAACGTATACATTATTGTAAAGAGTCAGCCATATCCATAAAGACAAATGCGGAAATGTCATAAAGTTATGATCTGATAAAAGTTGAGACTTTTTAAATTAAGGAAATTATGGATTCCTTTTAAGTGTTTAAAAATATTAAATATTTAATGTTAATTTGAATAATTTAGGGTGGATACATCTGCTGTGTAGCAAAACTCTATCATCCTGACTGTATTAAACGCCTTTCCTTTCCTTTCTCCTCTCCCACCTCCAGGCGAAGGACTTCATCCACTCTGAGCTGCTGGCCTACCTGTACTCAGCCGGGGACCAGGGCAGCCTGATGGAGGAGTCTGCTGAGCAGGCCCAGAGGAGAGATGAGATGCTGAGGATGTACCACGCTCTCAAAGAGGCCCTGGTCATCATCGGAGACATCAGCACCACCACTGTTTCTACCCCAGTGCCTCCACCAGTAGACGACACCTGGATGGCCAAGGACTCAGGGTAACAGACATGAAAAAAACCCCGAAACAGTCGAGTACTTACTAGACACCAGATATTAACATGTATAGAAACGATTTTAAGAAGTAGGTATAGGTTGATCTATAGGAAATCTAACTCCATGTCTGTCCCTCTGTCCCAGTGTTGCCCCAGCGTCCCGCCCCACCTCAGCAACAGCACCCCCTCCCAGCCGACCCCCAGCGGTGAGGGGCCCCACCCCGGGTCCCCCGCCCCCTCTCAACCCCTCACCGGCGTTCGGAGCACCACCCGTGCCTTCTCGCCCCGGCCCTCCACAGGGCCAAACGGCTTATGCAGGCGATCCCAACTCTGTGCCTCTTGTCCCTTCCAGGCCAGCGCGCGTCCCTCCTGCGCTGCCGCCGGGCATCCCCAGGTAAAATCGTACAGACACACACACACACACACACACACACACACACACAGTTGTTTTCTCTCAGGCCTTTTTGTGTTTTTGGTGGAAAGTTGGCGGGAAAGTGAGAAGTTACTGGTGGAGGATTTTATATTCTTGCTTTGTGGTGGTTTGGGAATCATGGTGCATGACTATCTGATGATATTTTGCTTTGCATGTTTCTTCTCTCCCCTTCCTCCCTCCCTCCCTCCCTCCCCCTCCCCCAAATACCTCTTCTCTCTTCCTGCAGCAGAAGACCCCCGGCTGCTCCCAACCGATCCGCTGTCATGCGTCCTTCAGAGCCCTCCCTGCTTGACTAGAAACAGACACATTTCTTTTTTGTTTACACTTTTATATTTCTCATTACATGTTTTTCATGTAAACCCCTATAACTACAAACTATCCTCCTGTGTTTGATTATCTTATGCTGTTTCAGTCTGTGCATTTCAGAAGCATTATGTATGTAATTTTGACTGTATGCGTAGGAAGCCTTTTTAACCAAGTACATGATGAGATTTTCTGCTTTCAGTATTATGAAAAGGGACCAATCTGATGATTTTATGGACTTAAAGGTTCTGAACCATCAAGTCATCTTGAATTCTTCTTACATTATTTCATTTGAAATGAAACGTGTCTTAAAACAGTGTATGATTCATAACTTTTTTTTTTTTACAATGGTAAGAAAACACTTTTAGAAGTCATTTTTTTGTGAGTTGTATACTTGCTAATGTTCTTTCAGTAACCTTACACACTAAGCACCTCAATAAGGAAGCAGCACTTTTTGATAAAAATCATTTTCTCTTCATCGTTGGTAGATCTTCAAAGATGGCAGGTCAGCCTTCTTATTAAAATTAGACTGACCAGTGGGATGTGTATGCTTCAACATTCTGGCTAATTACTTTTGTGACCAGTTTTTCTCAAGTATAGTATAGTTAGATTTTAGTGTTTCTTTTATCTGGACCAATTAGAGATACGAGACAGAGGAGGAAGAAGGTGATGAGGAAAGCACTGCAGCTGTGAGTGTGAGCAGTGTCTTCTGGTGTCTTACTGATAATTAATTATATAATAGTTGAGGTAAGAGTGACCTCTGACAGTAACCTCCCACAACAACGCACAAAATTGTATCCAAGTGCCTTGAACGAAAGTTACTCAGTAATTCTTTCATAAATCATCACCTTAAAAAGCCATAATGAAAAAAGGATCATGTATGGAAAAGAGTCTTTCAGAAGTGATGGACTGAATAAACGAATAGAAAAATAAGGTGTGGTGGCTGGTGCTTGTTCTTGTTCTTTGCTTCATCTTTCTTAAATTGTCATGCATAAGCATTTCTTTGGTTCCTTTCTTTTTTTTTTTAAACCTCATCTCTTGTCGCATCTGTTATGCAATCCAGTTTCCATGCACAGACAGTAAACATACAGATGCTGCCTGTCACTCTTTCATACCATCAGTGAACACATCAGTGAATGTGACACAACAGAGTTCAGGGTTCTGACAGTTTGATTTGCATGATGGTCAAATGGAAACGGCAGCGCAGAACAGGAATATTTCACTTTTCTGGGTGCAGCCCGGCTATGATGGAGCTGTGAGTTACCGTGGTAACCGCAGTTGCCAGTGGCAACACGCAGTAAAGATAGTGTTACACATTACTTTTGGACTGTTCACAGAGTTGGGCAGAAGTGAATAAAGGTATGCAATCCTACTCTGTGTGTATTACTTGTGCACTTAAATTCAGAAACTGACTGAAAATCTTACGGTCTTCTTTTCATGGTCTTTTTCACACAGGCGACCTCCACATGTTCCTGCTCGTCCCAACCAATGGTGAAGGAAACTCAGATGTTTCCCACTCTGACCTGGACTGTAGCTACACAGTCTGCTGAGGTGTACCAAACACTTTCTGTTGTCTAGAGCCACTGAAATAGTGTAATAATGCATTATTTTTCTTAGACATTTAAGAAAGTGAAAAAGTAGGACATAAAATGTGACAAAGGTTGCAGCTGGACAGTCTCAGTCCACAACATAATTATATTTCTACAAATAAATGTAATAAGAAAAATAGCCTCCGTACATAAAGGTATGTTATTAAGCTTACACAGTATCTCCAGTATTTAGTATGTACTATAGACCAATGATTATCTGCTATTCTTTTTGCCTATAAATACTGCTCTGTCTGATTTTATGGATCCTGACTTGAAGCGAGCATGGACGAGTCATCTCTTAAATTGCTGCGTACTGTGTAGTGCGCACAGCATGAACTGTTTGCACATCAACGTAAACTGTAAATAAAACTCTTGAGCTCCTCTCAACCACTTCTATCACTTCTCACTGCATCGTAAGCAAAAATGCCTCAATGTAGCCACTAATGTAAGATTATTAATATTTCAACAATGTGATACATGACACAGCATCAAGTGTGGTTAACTTGTGCTGATTCTTTAAGCATCTGATATATATTTATATTATGTGCTATTTGTCCTTCATACTAACTTCAACTTGATGTCTGCTTTTACTAGTTTCTTGTATAAGGTCAGCCATTAGGGGGAGCCACATCAGCAGAAATAAACTGTGTCCGTGTGTGATTCTCAGTCTTGCATGCTTCCTGACAAGCAGGGCTACGCAACAAAAAAATTTAAATGTGCAAAAACAACTAAATTATCAAAACAAAAACACATTCCCTTGTTGTTTGAAAGTGTGCCAAAGGTTAAAAAAAGAAAAAGGAAGTAACGCAATCATTTTTCTGGCTAATTAAAGATGAAAGTGCAAAGTAGAAAGCTGCATCTGAGAAATTCTGTGGTAGACTTTTGATTTATTGTATCAGTGAGTAACTTAATATTTTGATTTTCCCAGAGTAAATCGTGCATGTTTCTCATAGAAGTGATCACAGATAACACATTTCAAACAATTACTCATTTGTGTGCCCTACTTCTCATAGTGTTTATTAATTCAATTATTCACTCACATCCATTTACTGTGTAAAAAACCCATTTATTAGGACCAGTGACTCATCGATGAGAATCAAAATGTCACATAAACATGTCAGATAAAAAAAAAAAAGAAGAAGCAAATTTGATCAATAAGAAGAATCACACATCTCATTATCTGTATATTCACACTGAGTTATCCTGATTCATATTTGAACTGACACACGCACGACGTGCTACATATTTGTCTGTAAGAGTACTGACACATGTACGATATTGGCATACATACCAGAAATCACCTCTCTTTTCTTCCCCTACATTCTTATGTCAACACATCAGCATGGAAACTGTACTGGCACGTGTAAAGAAATCAGTAACACATTGAAAAAAAAAAAAAAAAGCTAACCATCAACACGGATGTAATTAATGAAACATTTGGACAATGGCAGGATGTTACACTGTCAGGAAGATTATTAACGCCGAGAACACTATTGCACATTCTTATCACCTGTAAACTGGCAGACGTCGGAGCTCTGGGGTAATTTTGGAGTTATGTCATATAGCTGAACTTTTATCTTTAGGGAAGATAACCTCACCTTTAGCAGAAAATTCCCAAAACCTCTGAGCAGTTTCAGAAACATATAACAGCAGTTATATATACATATATAAAACAAATACTGTTCCGTTTATGTAGACAGTGCCTTTTAAACTGTATTTCCTCATTGGTTTGTGGTAAGATTTGACATTAAAGGCACTAAATAACAGCTAATGACCAACTTCCTCAATCTCTTCCTTATCTGGTTACCCTTTATGAAGAGATGATATTGCTCACAAATAAGATTTTAAAAGTAAAAAAAAAGATGTTGCGTCCTGATGTAAACCAAATGAAATATAATGAAGAACAATATGAATGGGTAACCAGTTGAACAGTTTGTGTTGGAGAGGGATTTCCTTCCCAGTCTGTCATGTATCAGCAAAACGATCCGTCTATGTGCAGACTCTTCGCTTATCATCAAACAGTTTGCGGACAGTGTAGACCTGTGAGTGAAGGGATTAGACAGAGATAACATGTTGTTGGATTCTGTGACTCAAACTTTATGACAAAATGTAATATGAAGTTAATCCTCTGTCCTTCTTGAGCTTGTAAAATGCGATTATCTCAAACTAGATAGCACATTAATTACTGTGGTGTGTCGGTGCTCTGTTTACCTGGGTGAGGGCCACGCACAGCATCACCAGAACACTGGCGCAGGACCAGAACGAGACCTTCCAAAGGTTGTCCTCCAAAAGGTTTCGGTCCCGTGCCTCGAAGGCCCGCAACACCGTCTGCATCTGCCGGCTGCGCTCCAAGCGTCTGTGCAGAGACTCCATGGACTCCTGAGGGTATTAAGAGCAAAGTTTTAAAGATTTATAAAGAGTGAAGTGAGACGAAGAGACAAAAGGGACAAGATGATCAAGTATGTTTTCTGAATTAGTCCCAAATTGACATTCAGCTTTAAAAGTACCTAGAACTTTTGACAGAGTATACCTAACACGTATTCTCGGTTCTTTTTTTTTTTTTCTGTTTCAGACTTTGTGTTTGATGTCAGCTGGCAGACCATAATATGGTGTCATTCAACCATCACTGTGGTTTGGTTTTTGCTAGTCTGACTCACAGAGTAGATAACACTTCCAGCTAGTGTTAGTAGTAGGAGTCTTCTGATTAAAGGATATAGCTGACATTATTTTATAATTTCCATATTGTCAGCAAATCTTGGGAAAAGACCAAAAGCAACAGCGCATTAGTCTCACTTTCAGGACACACTTCCCCACCTTGTCAGGGGCACTCAGCCTTAAGCTCAACTTGTTCCTAGTGAAGACAAAAGTAAAATGGGTCAGCGATATATAGTTTCATATTTTAAAAAAAGAGGTTAAGTAATTTCATGTAGCTGAGCATTGTAGTTTTTAGCTGTGGATTATTACACTCCAGTGAGTATTTATAGCAGCAGGGCAGTGTATGTGTGTTGTTTATAATGAAGAATGTCACAGTGTGTGGCTCATTGCTGTGTCTTTTATAGGTTTTGGAGATCGACAGGAGTCTACGGCGAAGTGGGATAAGTTACTTCAGGCTTTAGATACAGACAATACTTGTTGATGGGATCATTTCATTGTTGGTTTTGGTCTTTTGATGGGATTTGTTGTCAATAAGTAAAATATAGAATGTTGTCAAATGTAAGATTTTCTCAAATGTGACTCTAATATGACATCAAGTGGAATAATACATTCCCTTTTATGTATTCATTTAATGTTAGTAGAAGCTGCATCTCACCCGGATGTCTTCCAGCTTGTACTCCAGCAAACTCCCATCAGGCTCCTCTAAACCTGCCCACTCTTCATCTCCCCCCACATCTCCCCCTTGACCCTCAATGATGATCTCAAAGAACACCATCTTTTCCGAGAAGCGACTGAAGCTGTTGTCAAAGCAGATCTGATAGTCTCCCTCCTCTGTAGGCTCCACCCTGGAACAACAGGAGATGAAGCCAAAAGATAAATACACAGTTGGGTGAGTAATATGAGATAGGATCAAGGATTCAGGTCGCTATGAGGTAGCGCTTACACATGTACTCCGTCAGAGCGTCGAGACTCACTGATGAGGTGGATGTTCCCCGGAGAGATGATGGTGAAGTCTACATCCATGCCAGCACCTGCTATAACCTGAACGTACACGCACAGATACACACGCTGAGCGACAGGCTTGCAAATGTAAACATTTCCTTTCTTTCTTTTGTTTTTGACAATTTGGCTTTATCAGATAGCAACAGTGGGGATACAGACAGGAAATATGGGTTGACAGAGACATGTAGGGGGGGTTCCCCAACAGGTCACACTGCAGTTTAATGGTCTTAACCACTCGGCCACCGGAACGCCCCTAGCCAAACATTTTCAAGTGAGATTATGTGTGCGTGGCAAGAGAGAGCACATTGTCGTCTCTTAGATTGAACCTCTCCCACTAAACAAACACACAGCTGACTAGAAGAACTGTTAAAGAGCTGTTCTTGTGTAAATAAGTGACATTTATGATGACTGGAGAAGAGCTGTTTAAGTCACTTTTAAAGACAAAAATGCCACAAATTTGCTGGTTCTAGTGTCTCTAAGGTGAATATTTGCTTGGTCTCTTAGTCCTCTGTTATAGTAAATTGAATTTCTTTGGGTTTTGGAGTAGTATTTGGACTAGCTATTTGAAAATGTCACCTTGGCCTCAGGCAGCATCAACAGATAATTTTTTGATGCTGCCTGAGGCCAAAGTGACTTTTTCAACAAATACAGACCCAAATAATTCTACTGCCAGTAGAAATGGTTCATGTGTGTCTGAGCAGGACACAGTACACAGTAAAAATGCAGAATGCAGGTTTTTATTCATGTGTAGGTGTTTGTTAAACAGGTAACAGGCTGCAGAAAACACTGCTGCTCTGGCAGTAATAACTTTACACAAACTCCATCAAAAGTCTCTACAGCTGTTAAAGCCCAAAAACAGCTGATCCAGATGTGGTCAGCTGTGGTCAGCTGTGGTCAGCTGTCGCCGTCATCAGAGGTGGACGTCACAAGTACTCGTTTCCTCTCTCCTTGCATGGTTTCCTTACAACTCTCCAAGGAGCAAAGACAATAAGCAAGTGAGGGAAACGTGGATGCAACTAAGAGACTTACGATGTACCCAATATGTGGTGCATTTTCTCATTTCCCGGGTTGTATTTTCTTATCATTGATCTTTCTAAGTGAAACCCTCCTGCACATCTCTTGCGGGAAGCACTATAATTGCAGTCATACACAAAAGGTGCAACCTAAACAAAGTGTTAGTTGACGCTATGGAAATTTTCACTTTTTCAGTTTGTGGACGTGAGCTACTTCAATGCGTAGTTAATAAAGTAGATTGTTGTCTCAGTGCGTCAGGTTAACTCTTACCAGATGAAGTTAATGGAGCAAGATGAGCTGTTATTTTCTTTCAGCCGCAGCTTATCTTGACATGTAAGTTATGCAAATGCATAACCAGCATGTCGGTTAGCACCAGAAATAACGGGTGGAAACAGTTAGCTACCACTAACCAGCAATCCATCCTGTACCGCTGATTTAACACATAACATGTGACTGTGAAGACACTAGGTGGTTATGTCTGCTGCACCGCACACACAGTTACCTGATATTCGACCTCCATCGTACCATTCTTTGCTGTTGTCTGAAAGAAGCACTCGGATCTTCCGGCTTGCAACAGAAACGTAAACTCGCTGTCTTGGCTCTGCCCGAAACAGCGCACAGAGCCTAAACACCACCCGAACACTACTGCAAGGACGAGCAGCCGTCCTCTGCACCCGTCTTTCCTCCGGAAAACGTCCATGGTGTAAATATTTCCTAAAACAGGGCTATCTAAGTTCAGCCATCTCCCTCGCATCCCTTCTTCCGCAGCAGAACTTTGCGATGTTGTGATTGGCTGCAGGCCCGCAATACGAGGTGACGAATTGGACCAATCAGAGGAGGAAGAGTAGCCCTCCTCCTCCAATCACTGCAGAGCTGAATGCTTTACACAGAAGCCACCATCATACACTAGACTTCTGTTTAACCCACTGTGGTCTCCTGGGAGAAAGTTAATTAGTCTGAGGTATGGAGTCCCTGCAATGACAAATACACTCACCACATGAGTCAAAAGTAAAAATGACTACATACGTGAAAATAATACTGTAATGTTTTTGACACAGTGCCGTTTAAGGGTCAATAATATACTGTCTAACTCAACATGTTGGTAATTTTTTAACCTGATTTGGGACCATAGCCAGAATTTTTTAAAAATTTGGTGATAATTGGCAAGTAATTTCCAACCAACTTCTGCTGATCATGCCAGCTTAACTTTCAACTAGTTTCGGTCTAATTTCTACTTAGCAGGCTTCTAAATTACAGTGAGTTGTTGCAGCGTAACTTCCAGCAAGTCTGCAAGCCAGAAAACTGAAGTACATTTTTGAGCCGTTTACATTTTCACCAATTTCTGTATAATTTCAGCAGATCAATCCAACTTTATAACAAATTTTGTGAATGTCATTTTTTTAATTGTAAGCCACCATAAATTGCTAATTACAGAGAAATACAACTTCATAATAAACCGGGCTTAATTGCGGACTAGAAGCTAGGCTAAGTGCAACATGCTAAGCTGCTGTTGTAGCCCTGGGAAAGCATGTAAGGCAATTTGTGCATATCTGAAATGGGCTTGAACACTAATGTGTCTGTACTATAAAATGTAAAAGGCCAGATTTGTGATTTATATGAAAGTATTAAGCGTCTTATCAATACTTAGTCGGACGAGGGACACTAACATTACAATTATAAACTGAAAGTGTCTGCTCTTGAGTCTGCAGCAGTAGTATTGGAGGAGTATTGGACTGAGACGTCTGTCCTCCTTCCTGCTCTGTTATAAACACACATAACACTGGCTGTTATGTGTGCTCTCATACAGTCACACAGGTCTTGGTGCTTGTTTTCGGGCCTGTTCTCGGATGATAGGCAGGTTGCTCTGGTAGCTGTAGCTTCACTGTCACAAACAGCTCTCTCTCTCTCTCTCTCTCTCTCTATCTCTCAGGCCCAGCGAGCCACCGGCTTGCAATGCACTGGCAGAATGCCTGAGACAATTTAGTTCAGAAATGTTTATGGTAACACTTTCTATGAAGCTCATGTCTATAGTAGCTTTATAATAATAATCATCATAACACATTATTTATATATAAGTATTTTATAATGACTTATAAGGTTAAGTATCATAATACTTCATAATTGCTGGTCGCTCACTGACATTATTTTTGCAAGGATCATTCTGTATTATAATTCTCATAGTTGTAATACATTATAATAATTTTATAGTGCATCAGTAATCACTGTTGTAATGCATTAAAATGTGATTATAAGGTACTCTAACTGGTGTGGGAGAAAATTAAATAATAGGTTATCATTTTATAAATCTTTTGTATATGTGTTACAAATGTTGTCAAACTAAGGGTCAATGTTTATTTTCAACTGAATGTGATGTAATGTTATTTTCATTGTGGTACACATGCTAGTGAAGAAATCCTACTCCAAAGCCAGTTGAACTTTTGAACTTGTTTCTATCTGAGGGTTGTTTGCTGACCTCTAGGGTTAGCTAGAGATATCTTTGCCTTAAGTCTACTGTCCTAGAAACTGTGTGGATCATGAGGTACCTAGACCAGCTAAATTTGAAGGATGTCCTTGTTTGAAGCTACTGACTAACCGTTAGGTCTCTGTGGGATCATTGTATGACCATACTTATTTGAAAGATGGTGTAACAGTTTGTGGAAGTGTCCATTTAGGGACCTGACTGTTTTTAGTTTTGCTTCTGGAGAGAGCTGTCTGGTCTGGGTTCACAATCTTTAGAGAGAAGGCCAGCTGAACGACATGCTTTCTCTCCAAAAATACAAGATGATTGTATTTTTGTTTTGTGTTTTTGTATTTGGACATTTGTATAATTGTTACTGATGGTGTGAAGGATTTTACAGTGTCTACATCTGCTTCAATAAGTAACAATGTTTAATGCTTTCTTTATGTCTCTGTGTGGTTCTTGAGCAACATATTAATCATTATAAATTATGTTTATTAATAATTAATTTTGGGGGGCTTTCAGTGAAATAATGAAATTCCTGAGGAATAGGTAGATATAATTCATTACAAGCTAGTTATAAGTCACTATAAGTGGTCATAGTCATAACTTTAAGTTAAGTGAAAAAAATATTAAAATCTATCCAAGAACAACAGAAAACATACAATGAATTTATTTGTTTAGCAGGTCATAACAGACAATCAATTGAGTACCTAAACAACTGAATGATGTACATTTACATTTCACAAATGTGAAGTTTCCCAAAAAAAACTCACTCTAAAGACTCAATCGACTCAAATTATAGATAATACCTGAAACAATTTCTATTTTACCTGTAGCTGTATATTTTACTTTTATGTAAAAGTTTGAGCAACCACAGTGACTCATTAAAAAAACTGAATGATAGGTGATTATAATGCATTATAAAATGATTGATATGATACTTGAACTTATAAGTCATTATATAATGCTTTAGAATGTGTTATGATTATTGTTATAAAATATTATGAATATTTATGAGTGCTTAAAACTATAATTATAGCACAATATAAGTATATTTATAATGCATTATAGACATGGGCATCGTAGAAAGTGTTACAATGTTTATTTTAGTCATTGTAAGGGTTGTTAAAATCTGTGTGGAGCAGATTTAATTCTTGTAATTCTAATGTGATGGACAATGAAACAAGGAAATTCAGACTGTGTGATAACTGTTCTGCACACTTGTGCACTGTTTTTTTTGTTTGTTTGTTTTGTTTTGTTTTTTAGGGACAATTCTATCTGTGACATCATGGATCTGCTTCGTCTGCCATCCAGATCGTCATCGCTGCTCATGGATACTTTCATCTTGGCGGGATGCTGACATGTGGATGTTGCGCTGTTTCAAGGGGCAATAGGAACCAAATCAAAGGGAACCGAACAAAGGAGCATTTTATCTTATTTTTTTATTTTTCCTCAGATTTTTTTTTTTTTTATTGGGCCCAAGACAGACTAAAAACTGACTACAATTGTCATAAGGAAACTCAAGGTTGACAAACAGCGTTAAAGGAATTTCTGAAGTGAAGGAACTCAAGACCAGATGAGACTAATAACCTTAAGTGAACTTAAGGGAAAGTTCAAAGGGAAAAAAAGACAACCGATAACTGATAATGATTGCATTTTGCTCTTACAGAGGATACATTTCATTTGTGTATGAAGCACTGAGAGTTGAACACTTCCTAATTTCTAATTCACTGCAATTTTGGTTGCACATTCATTTGTTTTTGATTTTATTTCTTTTCTTTTCTTTCTTTATGAGAAATATAAAAAAGAAGCTATTAGGAACATGAAACTGGACAGAATGCCTTTATAAATGTGTTTTTCCATTATTTTTCCTTAGTCAGCAGTCATGTGTGGTTTGTGTGGGCAGGAGGTCTTACTTCTCTCTTTGTAGAATCTGCTACCACCAATCTCCTCACTGAACCTAGTGAATTTAGTGAACCTAGAAAACTGAATGAACCTGTAATCAGACTGAAGTGTAAGATCTTGGGTCTAAGATACTTTAGAGAACCCCAGATTTTGATACTGTAGATACTATATCCAGGATCAGCAGCATAGATTCCCTATCACAAAGGGAAGATTACACACGGGTTAAATTTACTTTACATCTTTGATTTGGTGATCGTTTGACATAAAGCAAGCATCGAGCTTCAGTTTAGTTTTCACTAATTTGTTTTTATTAGTTTTGTTTTTATCCCAGATGGTTAGAGAGCGTATCAAAGACTATCGCAAGATGGTTACATCCATTATCAAGTCAACCACAAGTGACACTTTTTGTATGCACAGACAGGGTCTCATACACAATTGGTGAGAATGTAAATGGTTAAAAAATGTACTTCAATTTACTGGCCTGCAGAAGATAGGTAGAAACTACAGCAACTCAATTCAATTTAGGGGCCTGCTTTGTAGAAATTAGACAGAAACCAGTTGGAAGTTAAGCTGGAATGATCAGCAGAACTTCGGCAGAAATGAATTGGAAATTAATGGACAATTATCACCGACTTTCCATGAAATTACCATGAAATTTGTGGACCCCTAAAATGAAGTGTTACCCATTAAGGATTCACTGCAACAAATAGAGCATAAAAGACAGTGGTCCTGCTCAACTGCTTCCTGTGTCAAAATCACAACAACCCTTCAACATAAGAGTTTCCTGCATGGTTCACCTTAAACATTTCATAACCTCACAGATAGACTCTGACTCTTTTTTTTCTTTAGATTCTCACATAGTTCAACTATTAAGAACAGTCTTTTAGGCTTACATACAACTCTGCCAAACCTAGTCCTGATAGGGACAGTTGAAAAGCTTTTTGAAGGCTGTGCTGGACACTGCAGTCTCATTTGGCTGAGCTGGTGTGCAGAGTGTCTCTGTATGAGATGTAGTCTCTGGAAATGGAACAAGGTGGCGTCTGTTTCTCCTGATAGGTGCCTGTTGGACTATCCACAAGATAGGAATGAGGTGTGGAGTGAGTTGACACTGCTGTGCCTGGAGTTGTTACTGTTGTTTAGGGTGAATAAGTCTGCACCCACTTTTTTGCCATGGTCTCTCCGGAAGCTCACTAGATATCAGTGGCTCCACAGGATTAACATGCTCTTTGATGCATGTTTTGCAGTTTCTCACCAGTCCATTTAATTGGCTACCCAGGACAGCTGTTTCCCTGGCTCACTCTTTGCACCTTGTCATCCCCTGATGTCCCTCATGTAATGCATATAGGACAGAACTGAGCATAGCTGTGGGAATGACAAGTCTAGAGCCTCTGAGTGATCCATCATGCACAAGTGAGTACAGCTCTTTCTGGCCTGTAGGCTTTCACTGGCCCAATAATTTGGCTTGTTGTCGATCTCTAGGGAAAAATTTCTCCTGATGAGAAAGTCTTTGAACCACTCACATCCAACCTGTCAATCCTAGCGCCTCCTTCTCCATCTGTGCGTACCTCTGCTCAGTCTCTGTCATGGAACATGATACATATGCTACTGGTCTCCACTGCTCTTCCTCCTTCTGTAGGAGGACCACACCTAATCCATAAGATGACGTGTCTGCTGACAGTTTCAGCTCCTTGTTGCAGTCATAGAGTGTCAACACTGAAGGTGATGCAAGTTCATTGTTCAGCTGATTTAAAGTCTTTTGTTGTGCGCAGCTCCAAACCCACTGATTTTTCTTTGAGAGAAGATCCCACATTGGCTCATCCTTCTCTGTCAGGCCTGGGATGAAATTCCCAAGCTGATTAACCATTCCAGGGAAGCTGCAAACTTCTCCTGTATTAGATGGCTATTTCATTGCTGTGACAGCCTTTGTCTTGTCTGGGTATGGTTTTACTCCATCTGTCGACAGGATGTGACCAAGGAATTTGACTTCTTGCTTGCCTAGCTCACACTTCCCCATGTTCAGTGTGGCACCTGCTCTCTGAAGCTTGTGCAGAATGGTGTGAAGTCTGGCATTATGCTGATGTTGATTTTTTTCCCTAAATGGGAATGTCATCCATTCTCTGCAGCCCATTGAGCACCATGGGCATCCTCCACTGAAAATGTTCAGGGGCTGACACCATGCTGAAGGGCAGTCTGTGGATGTATTAGCGTCCAAAAGGAGTTATGAAGGTTCTGTATTTTGCCGATTCACGAGACAGGGGAATCTACCAGAATCCTCTATCAAGTTTACTAAAGACCTGAGCACCTGCGAAAGAGCCAAGTGTCTGCTCAACAGGGTGAGTTTCTCTCTGCAGACTGCTTTGTGAAGGCGGGTTAGGTCAACACAAATATGCACTGAACCATTCTTTGCTGGTACAGGAACCTTGCCGGAACACCAGTCCATCGGCTCTCCGACCTGGGAGATGACACCAATTCTCTCCACGCATTCAAGCTCATCCTTCACTTTACCCAGTAAAGGGATGGAAACCCATCTTGGTGCTGCAAGGGAAAAGAGAGTGGCATTTGGCTTACACTTGATGGAGTATGGCTGCTGCAACAAACCTAAACCCCAACACAACTTTGGGTATGACTCTTCCATCACCGTTTTGTCAATGCTATCTTCCCTGGACACTTGGTTGAGCTTGACACTGACTTATCTGCTTAGTATTGCTATGTGTAAGTCTTTTATCACAGAGATATTTTCCTGGATCATCTGCTCACCCTTGCACATTGTCTCTCTGTACATGCTTAAGACCAAAAGTGGTGTACCACCTGGGCCAAATAGTGGTCTGCCTGAGTTAGCCAAATAGGTGATGTTCTCTCCAATAATGTAATGTGTCTGTGCTGAAATGATTGTGACATCAGTGCCTGTGTCTGTATTGAACCTGACTTTTCTAACACTCAAATCTGCATCCCATGTGTCTGTGCCTGCATCAGCTGTGCCTAGGAATAAAGGTTTGTCATTATAAACATTGCTAGTTTCTACTACATGCACTGCTTTAGCTGACTTGCACTTTACTGTAACGTCCTTTTTTTTTTCACATGTGTGGCAGGTCACATCTCTGGCTGGGAACTGCCATTTTCCATGATCAGGGGGTTTTCCACATCTGTAGTGTGTCTAGCCATGCAATGGTGCTTTTGACTTTGCTGATGTGTATTTAGTTTGATTTGATGTCTTGTGGTTTGCTTTTGCTTTCTGTTCTTTATTGTCACTGCATCAATGTCATGTTTTGTTTCCACTCAAGTCTGTTTGGTTTGCTGTCTTTTTAGCACTTCCAACTGTCTCGCCATGTTGACTGCTTTTTGTAGAGTCAAATCCTTATCCAACTGCATTCTCTCAGATAGACCAATGTCTCTCCGTCCCACTACTATACGGTCTCTGCGTAACTTGTCATGAAGTGCAACTTAACTGCAGTTTCCAGCCAGAGCATACAATGCAGTAATGAAGGAGTCTATTGTGAAGTTTTCTATTGTGAAGTAAATTGTGAAGTTTTAATTTACAAATGAATTCTGTTTTATGGCATGCCCTGAGATTGGTATATAGATAATAATATTGCCAAAATGTGCCCAGAGCGGAGTGATTAAATTAATTAAAATCATGTGGATGTGTATATCTTATCTATGACCATTCCAAAGAGCAAGCTGTTGCCCGTCAAATGTATTTTCTGGTGGGTACATGTCCTTCTACGTCGTTTACAGTTAGGGTGTTCACACACAGCTGAATCCAGTCCTCACACCTAGGTTAAATACACAATTTATATGATTACACATATGTAGGTGATCACATAGTCACACAATTAATTAACTTTTAATTATTCATCATCATATAACTGTCAACTGATCAATAATGCAAGAAAACGCAAAAAATCCACCAAACACACTGCTTTAATCAGTAAAAAAATCCCAGAGGTGAAACACTTTCATTTTCTGACAGGTCCATTTTCACAGCTGCAGCTAAGGATGAATGAATAATGTCAAAGTTTGTTTTAGGTATATTGATTAGCAAGCATTGACAATATTTATTGTTACTGTCGTTGCTTACCAGCAGATGCCTAATGCTAACTCTATACTTGCAGGCAGCTGTGTCTGCACTGTTGTGACATGTTAAAATGATATAATACTGCTATACTGAACAGTACAGTAATGACAGTAATGTTGCAGCTATGATCTGTGTCTGTTGTTGTCTGCTGGTCACTGAGGTCAACTTGCTTTTATCAGCTGTATGAGAGTTCAAAGAGCCTCTCATATTATTTAGATTTCATGTTTGGTATCTGTGTTTGAAATCACACCCTCATTCACTGTTCCCTATATAATATAGTCTCAATAGGCCTTTTTCACAGCAAATATTTTCATTTGTCATAGTACAAAAAGCACAGGTGTTACTAACAAATAACATTAACAATGGCTCTGTTCTATTCAAGTATCCCAGTAAGCCATGACAGTGTGAAAGTGATCCATCATGCACAATATCAGGACCCTGAAACTGAAGCAGCTGAATGGGATTTAGCTGTCTGCAATTTTATTTTTTAACACCTGTGCTTTCCCAACTGTGACATTTCAAAATGTCTTCTGTTGAAAAGGCCTATAATGAACAGTAAATTAATATTTCTGACACTTTCACTCACTCACTTTCACTTTCATGTGTGAAAGTGACATGTAGCACAACTGTAAGTATCTATCATATGTGACATGGGCATTTTTGTTTCATCATTGGAAGTTTGTGAGGGCACAATATCACACTGAGAATTTACTCTCAAATAAAATGGGGGAGGTGCTGATGTTGCGCAATAGATAGCAGAGAGGAGATTTTAGATACAGCCCCAGTAAATGATAGCAATACTGGTAAAATGGTGTAAAATGGGAATCGAGAGCAACATGAGAAATGTTGTTTGGCAAAAACAGGAAGTTGAGGATGACGTGCTAGAAACTTAAGGTTTGTTTTTCATTCTCAATAAATATGCTACTTTGTTTTTTTGCAGTCCATAAAAAATCTTTAAAATTACACAGAAAATGTCAACTCTGGGGCTTCATACATATTCTGGTCCATCATGTACTTTCTCAATAACTATGCATTTAACACAGAACCACCACAACTGTAGACTTCCGTCTGTCCTCCCTGCATCTTTATCTTCCCTTACCACAATCTGTATGTGTGTGTGTGTGTGCAATGTAGTTTCAACATATGGATTATGTCATGTCAAACTGCCCCCCCCCCCCCCCCCCCCCCCCCCCCCACAACAAAGAGAGAAAACAGACCGGGTTCAAACTACTCTTGAGTTTCACACTGAACAAAGCATAAAGCAGGTCTATTTGTAATTCAAATACTTTATTGTATCTTCATTACATACAGTATGACACAACATTTAAATAGCAGAGAAAAAGACAAAAAAACATGCAATATCAATAATCATATATAGCACATGTGATAAATGTTTTGGTAAGGAGAGGAAAAAGTCAGTATTTTTCAGAATTCTTGGTGTGTGAAGAAAAAGAGGTAGAACAATAAAGGAAAGATAAAACATCGAAACCTGTATAATAACAAAGATTGCCTAATTTCTGTACTTCTGCTCAGCTGTTAACACATATGTAATAACATTGCATAATGTTGCAAGTAAACAAGTACTGATAGATCCCTAATAATGATAACTGTGAGGGAAAAAAGGACAAGAATTCTCAAAGTGAAGCAACTCTCACACAAAGATGTGACGTTAAACAAGGGAAGAAAAAAAATATATATATATAAGAATGTGTTGCCACATTTGTTTCGCATCACCAACACATTAGTCACCTTCAATCACTGCCGGTTGTTCAGTTGAAAATAGAAATTTAGAAACCAGAAATTTCTACAGAAAAAAGAACAACGTGTTTCTCAAAGCAGAGCAACATTTGTATAGATAAATGTGTAAGAAAGCTGTAACCTGATCATCAGCTCATTCTACTGCATTAAAGAGTATATTCAGTGGACTGTGGGTGCAAAGCTGTGGTAGAGATAGTTGGCTGTGGTCAGAAGTGTGTAAAGGGTGTAAATGGCCCTCAAACTCAACACCCACAGCCACACTTGCTGATAAAAAAAGATTGCTTTCAAAATCACCTTGCATGGCTCAGTAGGATTAAAAATGTGCTAAGTGCAAAGCTAAGGTAGATGAAAAGATTGTGCAAGTTTCTCAGAAACTGACAAGAAATAGCAACAAATACTTAGAAAACAAAAGTTACAATGAAACACACAGAGTGAGAAATTGAAGAGAGAAAAGGAAGTGTCGGCTAGGGGATGATAACCGTATTCAGAGCTCGTAGGGAGTGTCCCACACACATGCACCATACTCATTCTCTCTCTCTTTTTTTGCTTCTTCCCCATGTCATCTTCATTTCCTCCTTACATGAGCTTGCTTGAAAGGCAATATTGGTGATAGTTGACAGCAGGCGAGCAGAGGCAGGACAGAAATCTGCATTCAGTGCACAGGACACCACAGGAGGCAGCTGTAAGGTGAGTCATTTCAGATGCCATAGCACATCAGTGGTATTTTCAACGTAATATTGTTTTTTTTTTTAATATAAATTGGTATTAAGGAACATTATTGCTATTCAAAGGATCGATGCCAAAGGTGCTTCAGAAGAGTGTGTGAAAACTAGTTTGTGTTGCTGGATGGGTGACTGAGCTGACGAGGAACATCTGGTGCACATTTGAATCCAAACTAACTTCTCTTTGAACTTCTTTCGATAAATTGTAAGTCAACATTTTTTCATAATTTACTGGACTTGTTGCAGCTGTCTGTCCTCATGTGCTTGTAGTAGTCAGCATATGTAGAAATCATGTTGTTCCCCAGAAACTGGTTGCATACTCAGTATGACTTTCATCTCTCTCTCTCTCTGTCTGTCTCTCTCTTGCCTCTCTCTCTCTCTCTCTCTCTCTCTCTCTATGTCTGTCTCTCTCTTTCCTCTCTCTCTCTCTCTCTCTCTCTCTCTCTCTCTCTCTCTCTCTCTGTCTGTTTTTATGTCTTTGTGTTTGTTTCCTGACATTTTTTTTCTTGACTCTCCGCTGCCTGCCTGTCTTTTGTTGCTTGTCTCTCTGCTTTTCTGTTCTCTGTTTCTTCACATAACTCTAACCCTTTCTCTTTCAGTATCCCTCCCTCACCACATTGTGCCCTTTGACCCTGCGCCCTTACACCGCAGTGTGAGTGGGTGGGATGGCAGATGGTGATGTGGGTATTGGCCCCCAGGTGTTCGTGGTGGACACTCAGGCCAACTTCGTCTCCTTACCCGGTACAAAAAAACCAATGTGGGCACATGTAGGCCAAAAGTTTCTTCTCTTGCTGGTAGGATTGACCTTGTTGGGACTTGTTGTCGAGGGATTTTTCATCTACAAACTATACAAGCAAAACGAGGTGAGGCTGGTGTCTGCATGTGATTGTGGTTCTGTCTGTCTGTGCGTGTTAAGAGAGAAGCCTCAGTGCTTGGGGTTCATGGAAATTCCTTTTCTCAAGAATTTCCCTTTTTTCCTTTGCGTCATGACCATACTAGTGGACAGCTAAACGTACGGATCGTCATTTATCTTTATTTCACAGGCCAATAATGACAAATATGTCACATAGACTCTTTCTCTAGTTCCACTTCCCTTTTTTTTCTCTCTTAAGTGCAAACCCACAATATAACTTCACTTTTCTATGACAGTTTCATAATGCTGTTTGTTACACCTGCACTCTATTTGTTATGCACTCTGCATGTTATGTAATATGCACGGCAGTTCAAAATCAAACCTTAGAGACCTTGTAATGCCAGGTTTTGTTCAGAATAACGGAATTTGAATTGCACAGTAGCTGCTATCATAGACCAACAATGCCTTTCATCCCCTTATCAGCTGCTAAATTTCTTAGTAGTCCTAAATAACTCTCAGTCAAGTTGAAGGTTAGAGTTATCATATAATGAGATCTGAGGCATTCAAATTTCTTTATCACAGCATTATATGACCAAGTCAAATACAATTAAAACTACAAACACCACAACAATAACTATTTATTTGTCATTTTGGAAGGATGTGTAAAATCACAATGTGCCTTTGTTTATATGTGTGAGTTTGTTACTGACTTAAAGTAATATTGTGCATGCATGTGTATCTATGTATCTTCTATGCGTAGATGTTTTCATATTTCCACACCTCTACATGTACACTCCTGTTGGTTTCCACAAAGCAGGACCTTTCCTGAGCTTTTAACATCTTGCCCAACATCTTTCCCCCCCACAGGCACTTTTCCTCTGTAAGTCTTATCCTCTCTGCCAGAACCTGTCCACTCCGACAACATCTGCCCATCAAGTAAGCGTGGGTTTTTAAGTGTCTGTTTGAACTGGGTCACAGTTTACACTGTTGCACTGCAACAGCTTTTGACATTCAGCCCTTTTCCTGTTTCAGGGTGGCAATATAATGGGTCGAGTGGGGCATGAAGGTACTGTGTCACTGTTATTATAATTTATTATGCCTCACATTCTGTGGGAAGAAAAACCACAAATACAGCGTGATGTATGAATTTGTCTTGCATCTTTACCGTCTTTCAGCAAGTTGACACGGCTTCAAAAATATTGTTTTCTTAAAAACTCCAGAGCTTAAAATGCATGCAAAACCAAACCAAATGCAGAGCTTTTACAATGATTGATTTACTGGTTGATTGATATGATCCTGCTTTTGAGAACAGACTCCAATGACATTCCCACAGTGCAACCACATCCGCAACAGCTCCAAAATAGGCCCTTTGCTCACCTGATTGGTAAGAACCCTCTCAACACTCAAACCTAAATATTATATATGACCTTAATGGTTGAGTTGAACTTATCATTTCCTTTGTTTTCTCTCCTCTTTCTCATTTTTATCCCAGGCCCCAACTCTGTAGGGCAGACAAGTGAAGTGCAGTGGGTTAAAGACGGTGATGCCTTCACCAACAACATGAGCTACAACAATGGCCGGCTGTCAATCAAGAAGGAAGGCTACTACTACCTCTACTCCAACGTGCAATTAGATGCTAGAGATGAGTGTGTGGTTATCCAGCACAAGATCATGAAAGAAACCAAAGCCTATGGCAAACCTATAGAGCTTATGAAATCAAAAAAGTTAGTCAGTGCACCACTCCTTACTTCCTTCCTCTGTTGTTGCACATGAGCTTACAAGTGCAACCTGTTTAGAGTTTCACTTGTGTGTATTTAAATGCAAACTAAAATCCATGCTGTCTTCATTATGGAGTGCTAAGTTTGCTTTTTGACATCTTTGGCATGTTTCCTTTAGTACGCGCTGCCAGACCCCGAAAACTTCAAGTGGGAAGACTGTTACTGTGGAGGATCTGCGGCAGAGTTTCCTGGCTGGGATCTTCCACCTGGAGAGTGGAGATCAAATTTTTGTCACACTGGACAATATACAGAAGATGCGTCCAGGACCTACTGAGAACTTCATGGGGGCCTTTATGGTATCTCCTTAGAGGCATAGACATAGAATCTGTCCCACTTTCTGATCAGATTCTACATCTCTGTGTGTATGTTTTCTACTTTGTGTTTTAATTTACACCATATATGTGGTGAGTCTAATATATACAATTTAATATATACTGTACTTCATTAATGTAATGTAATTAATGTATTTGAACCACTTATGAAAAAGCAACATATGGTTGTGATATCATAAAAAGTAACTGATATTCAGGCTATATCATCCTACTATATAATTTGTGACATATTTTGCTTTGTGAATAAAATATTATTTTTTATCAAACTGAACTGTGGCTTCCATTTCTGATAAGATCATATCTGTGACCAATGAAAGACATACAACAGACATGCAACCCACATAACAGTTTCAGATATACAGATATGCAATATATACAAACACCTGCAAGACAGTGTGTGTGTGTATGTGTGTGTGTGTGTGTGTGTGTGTGTGTGTGTGTGTGTGTGTGTGTGTGTGTGTGTGTGTGTGTGTGTGTGCGTGTGCGTGCGGAGAGCAGGATGTGGTTGAGTAAGGATGTACTGAGGAGAGGATGAGGGAGGAAAGAAGTGCTGCGGTTGGTGTAGCTGACTCAGCTCTTCTCACATTGTAGAGGGGAAAGTTTCGCAGGCAGCAGCAGCAGTGTAGAATGGAACAGGACATATAGAGGTACAGAGATGTTTGGTAAAGGAGAGTATAGCAACCAAAAAGGGGATACGGCCGGGGGATTAAGGTGGAAAAGGAAATGCAAAAGGCGAAACGTAGTAAAAAACGTGAGGCACAGGAAACCATGTAGACAGGTGACAAATCACCACTGAAACAGAGATGTAACTAAGTGGATAGACTGACCTCAGATGAAATTGAAATATTTGGGTCATTTCCTGCTTTGAGATACAGATCTTTGCATCTAAGTGACACAAACACAGAACAAGCTAATACCTCTGCAACCCAACAAAGCATGAAAGCTTTGCACATACTGTGAAACCGCCTCATGTTGCTGCTGTCAAAGGGCAACTTAGAAGATACACTCAGTCAAGAACTGTATTTAAGTCCAATTTAAGTCCAACTGAGGAGATGCTATTCCAATTTGACAATTTAGTGTAGTTACTAATTACTTTGAAGATTTATATTTATATATTTGATCATTTTATAAAACATGATGCATTGTTCCAGATTAAACTACCCATCAGCATATAAAGTAGTTAAATTTAGGTACAACCTGACCAAGCTGCACCATTTAAAGGCTGCATAGACATTTAAAGGGCTGGTATTGTTGAAAACAAGAAAAATGAGCTTTGGGATGGATTAAGGTGACAGGTAGGGGTTCTGCTGTGCTGTTAAATCAGTAAATTCTATCTCTTTGGTCTTTTTAAGTTGTTTGAAATTTTTTGAAATTTGCAGCTCAATAGCTAGTGGTGTAGAGGCAGAACCAGTTACTGTCACACCAGAAAGTCAAATCAAATATGCAGGAAGCTTTAGCATGAGTTCACCCCTGCCCAGCGTTACACTGAGTGCATAACTTCAAGTAGTTGGAGTTTGCATTTCAGCCAGATGACAAGCAAAGCAGAACAGCAGCTGAGAAGTCATTACAGCCTTTTATAGGATGGAAATTTACACCGGGAATGGCTGAAATTCATGTTTGGGAACAATAGTCCCTCTGTTGTTGGCAAATGGTTGTGTGTGTGTGTGTTCCGCACTTTTGATGAAGTTTTAAAACATGCACATCATTATTTTCATTCTGTAACAGACTTCTTCCCTTTCCCATTCATGGCTGATCAGACTCCAGTTCATAAACTGCTATATACTGTCTTATGTCTCCAGCTGCAGCCATTACACCAGGTAAATATGTGGCATAAGGGCCACACCTCCAGCCAAGTATGTGGTCATTAATAATATAGATTTTATGTAAATAGCCTCTGAAACAGGACAGAGGGGAATCTGGACTGTAAGGCAAGATGGATTTAGAGAAATCTAAACAACCTTTAGTGAATAAAATGTCACAGCAGCTTTAAAATAGATTCAGTATTTAAAAAGGTCAAAAAAGGCCATAACAACAGATCTTTAAAGTGTCACAAGTAATATACAGTATATAACACATATACTTTTACTTGTGATACGTAAGTGTACTTTGGCAATAAAAGGCTACTTCTGTACTTTCACATGAGCAGCATTTTGAATGCAGGACGTATTTGTATTAATGTTTCTTTGTTTGTTTGTTTGTTTGCAATGTGGTATGATCTAAATACATCTTCCACACTGATTTGTTTCTTTGAACCTTAACAACTGATTGTACTTAGTGAGACTGAGTGGCCATAAAGAAAATAAATGCAGGAGGGAGAGGAGAAACTGAAAAACAGACACACACAAAATGACTCGTACATAAAATTTGCATAAAACGCGGACTTCTCTTCAAAAGTAAGGGTCTGATTAAAACGACTCACATGTACGCTCACAAAATGAAAGCAGTAACTTATAAATCCTAACAGCAGTCGATATTAACTTTCAGTTGCTATCTGCACCTTGGGTTTACACTAGAAGCATAATTGTGTTTGTTTGCTGGCCCGCAAGAGTTTTTTCTAAACCACATGCTATGGTAAGTAAACAGGAAGTGATGTGCATCCAGTTCCCGGTATAGGCTGCGAAACAGCAGGGAAGTTTCCTTTACATCTAAACGTTTAATTTATTCCGCTTGAACCTTTGACACAATCACTTTCGCAATCGTCACTTTCTACTTTTCACACCAAAATGAAGTCAATGTTCACTATATCCATGTTTATGTCCATGTTTAATATGGATAACAAGAAAAATACATTCATCAGTGTGTAGTTTGTCCATAGGACTTACATTATTTCAAAAGTAAAACATTTTCTCAATTCACAAGTCCACATATGAAGTATATTTTAGGAATTCTGGTCATGTTTGGTTACAGTAGGATCGTTTTTACGGGACCTTGCTTCAGCAAAAATTATTTCAAGTGCAGAGTATTACTCATCATTGTTACTCATCACTTGCAAAGATGATTATATGACTCAGCATAACTGCAGTCAATCAAGAAAATCCTCAAGCAGCTTGGTCAGGATTTGCAATTATAATCATAAGTCTCAACTTTATGCTCCCAGACATTTATAAAAATAAAAATGAACAGAAACATACAGTCACATTAACCCAACATAGGCTGAGTGAACTTGCAGTGTATTGTACATCAACACTAATGTAGTGATATCTACATCAAAATAAAATTCTATTACAAAAAACATCATAAATATAAATAGTTCCACATCACCAAATAAATATATCATATACTAAGTTACACTTATAAATATTTACACAGAATGAGGTCAGTGTCTTGTCTATCCCATATCCACTTTGCATTATCATAACTGCATCTTCTCTTCAGATTCCACCATCACATCGTACTAAGCTTCATGGTCTTACATCTTTAGTTTGCATGAAACCTGAAAGTTTCAAAAATGGCACCAGCGCCTGACCATATCTACCCGCTTGAACTTTAAGAAAACACAAACTGGTGTTGTTCTTTAGCTATGACCTGCAGGTCACAGGCAGATCTACATCTTGATGACAGAAGAGGCACTACAGTGTCCGTATTAGTCCACGAGGAACACCCCGAATCCTGAGCTGCCGAGCTCCAGTTTCCAGTCCTGCTGTTCCACCTTTGGTGCAGTCATCTGAGCGAGCAGCCGTGTGTTCTCTTCCACCCGGCTCACTGTCCAGCACTTCCTGCTCACAGGTGTTGAGTCTGCTGGAAGCTTCACCTCACAGGTGAGCTTATCACCCAGACGCACACTGAGGAGACCTGGGCTGCATCTGTAGGTGCAGGTGAATTTGAGATCAATGTACATGAAGTAGGTCCCTGCCTGTTTGAGCTCCAGTGATTGTTGATTTTTGTTAAAATAGAAGTTGCTTCCGACAGAATCCCCTGTGCCGTAATTGACTGGATCCCAGGACATGGTGGAGTTCTTCACATCGCCTGCAGGAGGAGACAAAAACATTTAATTTAGTTTGTGTTTACAAAGTGCAACAAGTTTATCAGACTCCATTCCTCTCTGTTGTTGTTCTGCCTTCATTCTGAACAGATTTGGCACAGCTGAGAAATCTTTTAAATGTGATTTTGGTGATGCAGATGAAGGGTTTTATCTTTAAATTTGGCAAATGACACATGACTTTATGGTACCCTTTTGATATGGGCCATAAAGGAAGACTCAGCCATGTATCCACTGTAAATGTTTTGCATAGCCTATGTTTTTAAATCGGTCCTTAAACATAAATCAGAAAACTTTGTGTTACATGTCTGCATTTAGAAAGTAAATGTAGACTTACTTGAGTTGGCTTCCAGGTAGGCAAATTTCTGCATCTGTTGACAAAACAGAGAAGATGAGGTGGATTAAAAGTCAGATATGTGCAGGGGACGTGGGTCGAAACAAAAACAAAATCAAATAATTTTATGATTTTATGCAAAGAATCTGAGTCGCTTTTTGTTCTGTTTTTTTTTTTTTTTACCTTGTATGCTGGGGATGATGTGTCTCTTAACCTTAAATTCTCAGCCTCTAGGGAGGGAGGAGAGGAGTTCAATTTGGACCGCAGCTCCATCACAACCGTCACTCCACCGACAGCCACAGCCGTCACCGCCACAAATAGGAAAATAATGGACACGACGAGGAAAAGGTCCAGCCAGCCTCCACGCCGGCGGTCGCTCTTCTGAAGAGACTCTATGTCCATTTCTGTGTTTTGGTGTCCCATTAGTCGGCAGTAGAACACAAAAGCTCTCTTGCAGTCTTTGCAAGTTGTACAGCTCCAGTTGTTAGGTGGGTTAACCTCCACAAGATAGTCCTCTCGATATCACAACAGCCAGTCCAGCTCCTGAGATGAAATGTCGCCACTGTGAACACCATGATGGCTTTATATAGTCTATGTACTGTGCACAGTTTCAGATACGGAGGAAAAACGCGGAAGTCATGGGTTTCCCTCTCGCCTCCTCACTAACGCCTCCCTCCTTCGCTGCATATACAGGAGGTGTGAAAACGAGACGCTGAGATTTTCCGCAGCTTCTGCTGTTGCGCAAGTGCGCCAAAGGCAGCGTATGCGGTGGAAAACGAAAGGGAGAAACACAGCGCTTACTCCAGCTTCACTACATTCCGACACAGTCAAACAAAGGCTCTCCGAACCTCACAGCACCACACAGGACTTAATTGCCAACATTTAGGAAACTTTATTTATGGATGCGTCTGTTTTCCAGGTCATACACCTGGCGCAATCCTGGCACAACCGTGTGCATCCGACCATTAAATCATAATGTGATTCTGCGGTTGTGTAAATCATACGGGAATGACCCATTGTGTGTGTGTGTGTGTGTGTGTGTGGGACAGAGAGAGACAGAGAGAGAGAGAGAGAGAGAGAGAGAGAGAGAGAGAGAGAGAGACGGGTTGGAACAGGACGCGAGGTTAGATATTCCCCTCCCCCCAAAATATGGGAACTTTCCACACCGTGTGTGAGACAGAAGAGGCCGAGACCAAGGGGGAAAGGAGAAGAAGGGATGGAGAGTGAACGATCACTTTCTAGACAAGAGTAAATTTTCATAAAGGATAAAAAAAGATCGACTTTCATGTGATGTATCAGGGCATGGAAGGAAATAATGCTCTGTATTTGCATATCGACAAAGCCTAATATACCGGACGTGATTTTAAATCTGTCATTTCGTGGTGATTATTAGTAATTTATCTGCTATCTGTAGCATGTTTCGTTTCCTTTTTTACAATTTGTAAGAACACTCTTCAGAGGAACACAACAAACAGCAGCAGTTACAGGGCTGAGTGGGAGTTTATTATGAAATATAAAATTTGCATGGTCCTGTAGTTTTGCTTTGGCACACTTAAATGTAAACATAGAAGTAAATGATCAGAACTAACCTTCTCCACTCCTGTGCTTTTGTGGAGGCTTAGTTTTAACAATGCATACAATAATATTTTAGATAATCGTGCTCTTCCATCTTTGTAATAAAAATCTGAGGGAGGCTCTTTTCTGTTTCAACATGACAGAGGCTCGACCTCAACCAATCCACACTTTTAATGTTGAACTGCAGACTGGAGGTTCAAGTTCAAGTTTATTTGTATAGCACAATATCAAACAAAAGCAAGTGAAAGTGCTTTACTGAGTGATAGAACAGTAGAAAATAAGACAGACAGTAACAAATATTTGAAATATTCCTGAGGTGATGGAAGGCTACGTTGGTGATGTTGCTGATGTGTGAATAGAAATTCAATTCATCATCAACAATAACTCTGAGGTTCTTGACTTAGTCAGTGATTATAGAGAGATTGAGACTTCAAATATGCAGATACCTGCTGCCTTTGCACCCAGGAGTAGAATTACAGAAGTTTTGTGACATCCGGAGATTGATGTCCTTCAGGCAGTTGAACAGTTAATCTAAAGTGCTGATGCAGGGGATAGTGACATGTCATCTGCATAATTATGATAGCTGATCATGTGTCTGCGGATGATGGAGCCAAGTGCAAGCATGTAAAGATTAAACAGCAGAGGGCTAACAATGAACCCTTGTGGGAATGCAGCCAGGTTTCAAAATATCAAAATCTTGTGGAAAGCATTCCCAGACGAGTGGAAGCTATTTTAGCAGCAGTTTTGTGTGCAAGGTGTTCAACAATATCATACTGTATGGATGTAACCTTTGGTTGTTCAAATACTTTAGGCCATGTCGTGTATCTGTCTTAAAACATGAAAGGTGTTATACCTTAAATTACAAAAACATTTCAACTGATAGCAAATTTTTAAAATAGCCCAACACAGGTCACATTGATCAAGTAAAACAATGTGCCATTCCACCATTGATCAACCTCACAACCTAAGTGACTAGAAGTTTATTGAACTCTATGTTTCTGTCTATAACAAACTTGTTGCCATCGTTGTTAGGTTGGTTATGTTTAGGCTTGGGGAGTGAAATGGTTAGGGTTAGGGTAGAAATATCAGTCAGAGCCTATCAGAGGGTTAGGGTTAGGGTTAGGTCTTTGCAGAATGCAGGTGGGAAAAAAAATTACACGGTCAATCATTTGGTTGGTCAGTCCACCACTTTGATCCAGATTGAAATATCAAAACAATTACTGGATAGACTGGTTTCAATATTTGTAACATGGATATTTGGACATTTATGGTCCACAGAGGATGAATCCTAATTGCTTTGGTGATCACCTGACTTTTCCTCTAGTTCCACCGTGAGGTTGATATTTGTGGTTTTGAGAGAAATGTCTCAACAACTATTGGATGGATTGTCATTAAGTTTGGTACACACGTTCATACCCCCTCAGGATGAATTGCAATAACTTAAGTAATCGCTGACTTTTCGTCTAACACTATCATCAGGTCAAATGTTTACTTGTCCAATACTTTGGTATATGATGAAATACCTGCAAAAAACTAATGACATTCCCATCAGCCTCAGCTGCACCCTGTTAATTACCAAATGCTAGCATGCTAACACTCTAACTAAGAACATGGTAAAAAAATAATATTTTCTAAACGTCAGAATGTTTGTTATTGTGAGTATGTTAGCATGTAGCTCAAAGCCTAGCTGTACCTACGTCAGCCTCACAGAGCTGCAAGCATGCTAATTTTAGCTTGTGTTCAGCTCGACTGCAGGACTTGTTCTATTTCCCTAATATAGGAAACACTAAACACTAATGACTTCCCGAGGTAATCAACATAATGCTTGTTATAGCATCAGGTTAGTTACAGTAGCTTCAAGTATAATAGATATCACAATATCTTGAGAAAATACACAAGTAACCATAGTATATGTAAATACATGGAAAAACTGAAGCACTGTGTGAAATAATATAAATGTCCATAAGTGTCCTTGTTCTCCAGTTGTACTTGAATTACATATTGACCAGTAGAACAACATATGAAAACCAATTTGTTCTCATGTGCCAACTGTAACTATAACATTTTCCATATTTGGACATTTTCATCACATTGTCCATAAAACAATAATATACAGACTTACAGTGAGTAGCTTATTAAAGTTACCCCTAGTCCATAGTCAAGTATTCACAAATGACTGTATTTACATCTCCTCTAAACTCAGTAACAAGCAAACATTTTAAGAGACTGTAAAACATATGTATTAACACTTAATGTATCTACAGATCGGTTAAAGGTGCTATATGTAGGTTTCAGAAATTCCCTCTCATTAATGACACTGGTGGCTGTTAAGTGAGCTGCAGTCAGCATCCTGTTGCTTGCGCTTGCATGAGTGAGCAGCAGCGCATGACTATTACCCCTTCCTAACATACAGTGAGTGAGCGAACTCTAGCAGATGGAGCGCATCCAGATATACTACATGCAATTTTGCAGCACTGAGTTTGAGTGTGTGAGAGTGTGTGTGGAGGACCAGACGGAGCAGCGAGACAGAGCAGCTGCTCGCCCACAGACAGCTGCTGAGTGCGAGGGAGTTCTGGGGTAAAGAGCTTCTGGAGAAATAACATCCAGACAAACAGGCGTCACGAGATAAAACTTTTGGGGGTTTTTTGGGCTTAGGTAGACTTTGTGTTGGACTTTGTGTTGTGGTGGGTGCTGGTCATTTGTTGACATTGGCAGACTCCATTTCTAAGCTAACATTAGCAAGTGTTACACTTTGTTGGCATTGTACCGGGAGAGAGGCAAGACACTTAGGAGCGTGCATAACTGTCACATCCTTTGGAAGGTCTCATTTTATTATTTCTTCACATTCTGTTGATAATTTTAGTTAATTTTTGAATTTTTTGTTTTTGAATAATCCTTAAATTTTTCATAAGCATTTCTATTGTACTGTGTATGTTACCTTAACCATTAGCAACAGGCTTGCTAGCCTAAAATGGTGGTGTATATAAACATCTCTATTTCAACCCATTACAGCAAAACTACTCAACATTGCACTATCTGTATGTAGGAACACAGAGGAAGCAAGCTTTGGCTTGCGTCATCCGCTCGACTGCAGGATTTATTCTGCAGCAGTTGCCTCTAGGGGGTTTTAGGTTCCTCCGGAGTGCCATGTGGCATGTAGTGACCACACTGACATGGAAGCAAGTAGAGTACAATGAAATTGGCATTTAATCACTATTTAAGACACAGTGAAATAAAATAAAAATATAGGGGTGTCTATTTTTTTAATGTATTTAACTTATTATTTTAGCAATGAACTGTGCCATAGTCCAAATTACTTTTTAATGTCTTTTACGGATATATATGTCCTATATACACATTTCCTTACACATGTCTGTGGACTGTTGTTTATCAAATTTCGTAGCAGTGCAGGCAACATACAGTGAGAGAGTATATTAAATTACCGATAAGATTCCAGCTGCAAATGCAGACCTGAATAAATGCATCTTTGGGTTGTAACTTTGTTCTATGTGAGCAGGGCTTACAGCATGTACCAACTGTCCTTTTGGGCCTTAGTGAATTTTACTTTAAGATTTAAGAAGTCAGTATGACTCTATCTATCAGTGTCACAGTGCAACTGATGTAATTACTGGTGAGGGCTTTCCCTCCAGCATGAGGTGGTGATCTCCATCAAGAGAGTTTACACCGGGAATTATGGTAATCAAAGACATTCTACTGCTGATCAAAACACGATCAGCTGATAGGATCTGCACAGTTTGCAATGACAGAAATATCAAGGGTATATTTGTGGTTCTTACTGAAAGGGAAGTGTTAAATAAAGACAGCCATAAGACAGGAAGTGACTGTCACTGGTAGAAGATATGTTTAGTTTACGGTCTCCTGACGCTAAATTCAAAACTGACAGTTCTCAATTAACGTGTCTTTTTCATGGAAATCACCGCTACAGCCAAAAAGCAGTACACACGTAGTATATTTATTTTAGCTCCATCTATGTATGTGGACTGAATTCAAATGTGAAAAAAGATGGATGATTGTCATATGACACATTATTACTCTGCAGTTGACAAGTCATTGTAGACCTCTTAATATAAATACAATGCTGTATGTAGATTCTTCATGTTTATTTCCTACATTCAGTTTCACCTGTTTTTCATCGTTAGATAGCCTGTTGTATTCATACTGATGCTTTCAAGAACCAATGCTGCAATGCTTCTGTGAGGAAGCAAATCACTGAGCAACTTGCTATCATCGCAACATTCTTGTCTGTGATTTAACCGAGGGCACTTGATATTTTAAAAATGATCTCCAAGTAAAAAAACAATATTTTGTTTTATTATGGCACTGAATATTTTTACTCTGAATGATAAAATATTATTTATTGTCTGTAAATAAAGTTTCTATAATCAAATAAAATGAACTCTTTTCATGCTTTTATGTGAACCACATATATGTCGCTCTGAAACATTTTCATCATCGTTAATGTCATTTGTTGCTGCGTTAAGCCAGAAATACATTTACAGTTGATCACGTAAAACATGCAGTGACTGCCACATTTTATAATTTCCAAAACTCACTGAAAAACTCATTCAACTCACCGCCCTTTGAGCAGTAATCCAAAATGCATTCAGTGTTACTCAAAATGTAATGAAAGATGTGCATCATTTAATGTTCTCGAAAACAAGACATGTAACAATAAAATCCAGAGTACAGGACCAATCCTAAAAAATCATCTGCATAGAATGGATCAGACTGAACAGGACTTGAACATGTGTCATATTTGTCCTGTGCAGAAGTAATATAATACATAATTTTGTGCAATCAAAAATAATTCTATTTAAACATTAAATAATAAAACTCTCTAACTATATTGTTAAGGAAACACTGACATTAATAACAATGTGTCAGCACTGTTAATGGTAACGCATCTCTATAGATGTTTATATATACAGTATTTGTTCTTGTTTGATACATTTCAGGCTTCGATATATTGTAATGCCTGTTTGGCTGCAACTAAACTACAATGAGAAGTGCTGAAAAGTTTACCATTTATATTCTGTCAAGCAATGTCAAGAGACAAAAAGTGACTGAGTATATTTAATACCGCACTTAAGTACACACAACTACTGGTACTGATATTGTATAGTATTAGAAGTCTATGTGTATCTATACTTTTACTCCACTACATTTCAAAAGGTTAATGGTGAACTTTATAGTTCACTTCATATATAATTTTGATCAACCATCTACAATCTCCAATCCACACATAAATTTCAAGCAATCTGTCCCGTCCAAACACCCGCCACTCTTCAGTGTTTACCCCACCTGCATTACTTAATACCTTGAACTGGGAATGACAAAAAGAACCCATGTTGGACTTAATTAGTTAAGTAGTGTTGGACAGTTTGATTGAAATCCCCTTATTCTCTTTTATACTGTTTTACTATGGTGTTAAAACTTTCTGTTAATTTTATCTAATTTCCATTTTCTGTTATTGCTACTGTTGCTGTCCGAGGGAGGGAGGGAAGAACTTCTCTTTGAATTTCCTCTCTTGAGGTGTCTTGCATGTTTTCCTCAGTTTTTGGGAGGAGTTATGTCATCTTCATGACTTAGAGAGCTTGAGTTGGGTAAGGAACCTTTTCTGTTGGAGGTCAATGATTTTGCACTACACAGATAAACTTGACTTCCTACTCCACATCTTGGTGTTCCCATGAGGTAATCTGATTTTATGACATGCTGACTGCAAAACCAAGCACTTCAGTAATTAAAACATCATGAGGCATGACAAGTGAAAAAAAACCAGTAAGTATGATGGGAAAAATGTGGGGACTCTTTCTGTGGGGGAGTGGTAAACAGAGACGGGGAAGTCAGTGTAAAACATAGAAAACGAGAAATTTAGTTTTACGAGTATGACAGCCTGTCAGTATAAGGTCATATGCTCCTGCAAGCCGAAAACCCATGTCTTCTGTTCCCTAATGAAACTAACCACACCATGCAAACATAAGCACGGCCATACACCCACACACACACACACACATACACACATACACACATACATACATTCCTCAACCAGCAGTAAACCTGACCATTAGGAAGTACCTTCACTTTTTATGAATATGGTGTAACAACAGAAAAGACAAAGATTGCAGGTGCTGTAGCCTTGTCTCTGTGTGTGTGTGTGTGTGTGTGTGTGGGGGGGGGGGGGGGGGGGGGGGGGGGGGGGCTTTGTTTTAGTTTGTCTGTATGGATAACTTACAGGTATATTGGTCTGCTGATGTCGTTTATAAGTCTGCTGGTAAAAAAAACGCAACCGCTTTCCCAGGCCTTTGCTTTTCCGCCTTTCATCAGAGGAAGTGACATACAGCATTACTCAGCAGCAGTGCTGTAATGTGTCATATGGAAGAATGTTATCGATTCATCAACTTGAAGCTCCTTACTGAAGATGATGAAATGTGGAGAACAGAAATGATGTCATTTTTAATTGCTCATTATTTATAACTACAATTGTAAAGCTATAAATTTGCACACCAAAACACACGCACACAAACATATCCACACCCACACTCCCGTGGGTGGACACAGTTTTCATATCCATAGTTGGATTTTCTGTGGTCAGGATTACGTAGTGGCCTTTTTGACAAAAAAACACCATCGTGATGCGCTGGGTTTTCTCATACAAGGGAACTCATCGTATCTGTTTTCACTTCACACTTAGAAAAGTACAAGTACTCTCTCTCTCTCTCTCTCTCTCTCTCTGTCTCTCTCTTTCGCTCTCTCTCTCACTCTCTTTCTCTCTCTCTCTCTCTTTCTCTCTCATTCTCTCTCTCTCACTCTCTTTCTCTCTCACTCTCTTTCTCTCTTTCTCTCTCCTTCTCATGCTGTCTTTCTATTTACTTCTACAAACAGAAATCAAAACATGAATGCTGACCATTAACAGAGAAGACAAATGAAACCTCCCCTGACAGTGCTTTTGCTGCCACCTACAGCAGAGTCCATTTGCTCTAAATGCTCTGCGCTGCAACTGCAATTCCACACTGAAAACAGTGCAAATATACTTATATATATATATATATATATATATATATATATATATACTTATTAGAGTGAAATTACAAAACCTTCTCATACATTCATTCATACATTCATGGGGTCTTGTTTTTACCACACTATTCTGCTGAATAGAAGAACTTTTACAGATCCTATGACCTGAACATTTCTTTTACTTTTGTAACTCATTTCCCATATTGTTTATGAAAAACATACAGTATAAGCAAAAGCATCCTGAAATGAAAAAAACAAGAAAAGAAAATAATAGAATACAAAAAAGAAAAGAAAAGAAAAGAAAAGAAAAGAAAAGAAAAGAAAAGAAAAGAAAAGAAAAGAAAAGAAAAGAAAAGAGAAGAAAAGAAAAGAAAAGACAAAAACACAGGTCTTAATAGTCAACAGGTTAATACCAAAAAGCAAATGATCTGTAATCTCTTTTCAACAAGCAATCACAGCAAGGTGGCAGTATAACCTACTTACTTAATTCTCCTCCTCCTGGGGGACATAGTGCCACATTAGCTCCCTCCGTGGTAACATGTTGAGTTTCACCTCAAGTTAAGTTTGTCTTGGATACTGCGTAGCTAGATGAGTAGGTATCGATATAACACGCATTAAATAAAACGGGAGGAGCGTGTTGTTTTACATCTTCTGCTTTGTTTTACTCGTCTTCTTGTTTGTTGGATGGACTGTAATGCCGCCTTATTGTACACACCATTAGTATGCACATACATACATGTAAATGTGCTCCAAAAAGTTTGATATAAAACTTTTTAAATTTCTGCGGTTTCAAGTTTGTTTCATTCATGAACTCATGTTTCATTCCCAGTATAAATTCTTACTTGTACTTGACAGTTTGATGCTCTAATTTAATTGAGGGGGACACAAAACTAGTAAATAATGGCAACATGACCATGAAGTAATAATGCAGCAAACATCAAAATCTGCAATCTTCAAGATAAATTGGTTCGGATTCAGGGTGCTACTTTCCAATAAAGTGCCCTTTTGAAAAGGTTTTTATATTGTAATTAATGGTTGCCAGGCAACCAGTGGAAGTCACTGCACCCAGATAAGAAACAGTCTGGCACATAGCTTAGCCAAGGGTAAAAAAAACAACTTGTCATTTTTACACTGTTTTTGTAAGGATTAAATAAACGAGATATAACTTGTTAATTTGTGAGGATTGTACTATCAGACAGAGTGAAGCTCGCAGTTTCCCCACAGGAAACCACAGGCCTTAATGACTACAGTTACGTCGCACTGACCTCTGTGGTAGTGAAGGCCTTTGCTGACCCACCTCAAAGCCATCACAGACCGACTCCTGAACCCCCTGCAGTTTTCCTACAGAGTCAACAGGTCTGTAGACGATGCAGTCAACATAGCCCTTCATTTCCAGCACCTGGACTCTTCAGGAACCTACACCAGGATCCTGTTTGTGGACTTCAGCCTTGCCTTCAACATGATCATCCCGGTTCTCCTACAGGACCAGCTCTCCCAGCCGAATGTAC
Source organism: Thunnus maccoyii (assembly GCF_910596095.1). Lineage (NCBI taxonomy): Eukaryota > Metazoa > Chordata > Actinopteri > Scombriformes > Scombridae > Thunnus > Thunnus maccoyii. The sequence goes on from NC_056534.1 coordinate 32,198,888, forward strand.
CTGACTCCACCTGCAGGTGGATCATTGACTTCCTGTCTGACAGGAAGCAGCATGTGAAGCTAAGGAAACATGTCTCTGAGTCCCAGACCATCAGCACCGATTCCCCTCAAGGCTGTGACCTTTCTCCACTTTTCTTATCCCTGTACACCAACAGCTGCACCACCAGTCATCAGTCCATCAAACTCCTGAAGTTCGCGGAAGACACCTCCCTCATAGGGCTCATCTCTGGGGGGGGGGGGGGGTGAGACTGCCTACAGGCGGGAGGTTGACCATCTGGTGAATTGGTGCAGACAAAACAACTTGGAGCTCACCGCTCTAAAGACATTGGAGATGGTTGTGGATTTCAGAAGGAACGTAGCCCCACCCGCCCCCATCACCCTGTGTGACTCCCAAGTTGACACTGTAGAGTCCTTCTGCTTCCTGGGAACCATCATCATCCAGGTCCTCAAGTTGGAGCTGAACATCAGCACCAAGAAGGCAGAGCAGTGGATTCCCACTTCCTGCAGCATCTGAAGAAGTTCAACCTGCCAAAGTCAGTAATGGTGCACTTTTACACCACCATCGTTGAGTCCATCCTCACCTCCTTCATCACCATCTGGTACGCTGCTGCAACTGCCAAGGACAAGACTACAGACTGCAGCGCATCATCTGCTGTGCTGAGAAGGTGATCAGCTGCAACCTGCTGACCCTCCTGGACCTGCATGCCTCCAACCAGAAGAACAGTTTCTTCTCAACTGCAGCTGCCTCATCAACAAGGCCCCATCGACATTACGCGTTATATTATCGTAAAATTTCATCATCTGTACACCTGTGAAACCATCACATTGAACAACGGCGTGTTAGATTAAAGCAATTATTTGTAATTTTACATTTGACTGATTTTACTGTTTCATACTGTGAACTTTTACACATTCCCGGTCGATATCTTGTACAATTCCACAGCTCTTCTCACTTAGAATATATTTTTACTATATTTATATCTCACATTTTAATTGTAAAATTTTTATTTATATAGTTATATCATTTATCTTTCATGGAAGTGGTATTTTTTCTCTTTACCTTCTTTTTTTTGACTGTTACGCACGACAACACCAAGGCAAATTCCTTGTATGTGTAAACCTACTTGGCAATAAACCTGTTTCTGATTCTGATTTGCATCCTTTGTGCTAAGCTAAGCTAACAGACTGCTTGCTGTATAGCCTCATATTTATCGTACAGACATGAGAGTGGTATTGATCTCCTCATTTACTCTTGCAAGAAAGTGAATAAGCCTATTTCCAAAAACTATTCCTTGAATGGTTAATAAATTATTTACTAAGGCTTTATGGGGCAGTTAAAAGCCATTAATAAGAACAAGGTGGGAATTGGTTGTAAAAAAATCCCTTTTACCCTCTCTTATTTAATAACAACTTATTTAGCATCTATTACCAACATTTATAACTTCAGAAAGCACTGGCCAAATGGGTTTTTCACAACCTGGCAACCTTAAATTTGTTTTTGTAAATGCTTATAACAGATCTATATTGGTAATTTTTAGCAACCAGTAATAAGCTGATATAAAGGGTGCCTTACGGAATTAGAAAGTAGTACCACAACCAGATGGGTTGTGCAAATTGTTTAGCAGCTGATCCAAAGACAGCAAGGGTGGAAGTTAAAAAGGTCGGTATGTAGATTTACAGATAAAGCCTATGGAAACTAATCAGACGCTGGTTCATACATGCTTCACTGTGTGCAGTGAATCACAGTGACTGGAAATGCCTCCCGATTGGCATCCATCCTCACTATGACACATGGCTGATGATGCAATTGATAGCCTACACCTTGATCAAATAATTTGATAGGCGGAGGGAGAGAGAGAGAGAGAGAGAGAGAGAGAGAGAGAGAGAGAGAGAGAGAGAGAGAGAGATCTTATCCCTAATTGTCAGTTTCGCAACCAGTCTGGAGCTTTCCGCTTCACCGTGGCGCATTTCTTCAAGGTGACGGAACCTCTGCCACCTGTCAGGACAAGTCCTGCAGACAGTGTGATGACACTTAATATGCGTGAAAAAGACACCTCACTTTGACCGTGAGCAACGCGTGCAGCGGGGAGCACATTAAATACTGTGGTAACTTGTGAATGTTCCTCCAGTCTCTCCACAGCTTTGCACATGAGTAGAACTACTCCACGACTCAACTACTTGGGCGCTTCAAAGTTTCTGATGCCAACAAGTTCTTTTCTCCGATCTTCCACCCGCAGACAAACGTCATGTTGGATAAATTTGGACCGCAGACCGCCGGTGTGGTTGTCTCCAGCGCGGACCTCCAGCTCAAACTGACGGACAACAAGAGCAGCCTGGCCGCAGCAGGGATGGGGATGGAGAACGGCACTGGAAAGAAACTCATAGAGATAACTGGACCGGCTTTATCCAAAAGAAAGCTTCTGGTCGGTTTAGACCTGCTGTGCCTCTTCCTCGGTAAATATCCAAATCAAAAATACTTACTACTGTTATTTCAGCTGTTTAATGCATTGTTGTGTAGAGAGTAATCATACTTTACTGAAGCGTGGAGTGGACTTCAAGCACCTGTAAAATATCCAACAAAGTAATCCTGCAATAAATTCACAGGCTGACAGTGAAGTTTACATTTTTAGTGTGGATTAAAGGTGTCAAATTTGAGGTCTTGTGGTGTTTTAGAATATGTTTGCACTGGAATTCATTATAGTGTAAGGTAAAGCTGAAGGGTAACTGACGCTTACTCAGCCCTGAAAAGTAACTCTGACACTTTTTGCACTCAAATGAAGAATCAATTAATTGATTAGTCGATTGACAGATATTAAATATAGATATTGGGTATTTTTTTAAAAGCAAAAATACTAATTATTCTCTAGTTCCAACTTCTCAATTGTAAGGATTTGCTGCTTTTCTTTGTCTAACGTGATAGTAAAGTGAGGGGCATTTCTCACTGTTGTTTTACATTTTATGGGTCAAACAATCAATCGATTAATTGAAAAAAATCATTGGCAGATTAACTGACAATGATCGTTAATTGCAGCCCTTTATTTTTTCAAATAATACCAGTTTAACTAGATAACAGGTGAGATCCTCTACAAACATGTTCCTTCCTATTCAGGGTCTCTCTGGTGAGGGTTAACTTCTTGCACGTTGAGCTCTGTTCTGCTTTGTTTCCATTCCTTTTTATTTAGTCAACACAGACAGTCAGGAGATACATTCAGGATGATGATCAGACATGTGGGCCTGCAAAATATGAGCAGCAAATTACAGTAACATCAGAAAAAAGAAAGAAAAAAAAAGGAAAAAAGAAAGTTTTTCAAGTTTTTTCTCTCTCTCTCTCTCTCCATCTGCATGTATCTCTGGCTCTCTTTCTCCACTCATGCGCGCTCTCGAGCTCTCCGTGCCAGCTGGTTCGTGCATTGCCCAGGGAATTCTACAGTTTCCATGACAACCTCCGGTTCTCAGGGTAGAGCCAGGCCGGGGGGAATTGTATTTGGTATAAATAAATAAATGCACGATCCATGAGTACTGTGTGTGTATGTGTGTGTGTTTGTTTGTGTGTGTAATGGTTGACCCTCCCTCCCATGGTCCTCATATGTGACAGGAGGGGGGTTATGTAATGCTGGCTAATTGGAAAAAGCTGGATGGAGAGGTAGTCTACATTAACAACTGATTGGACATGTGCAGAGGGAAGGGAGCCCTTCAAGAAGTCTCTCTCTTCACTGTGTGTGTGCAGGCATGCAAGACACGCACGCACACACATACACACAGAGTGGGAGAGAGAGAGAGAGGGAGAGAGACAAACAGAGACAGTGTGAGGCTGGTTCTGGCTCTGGTCCGCTGCGGCATTCGCTCTTTGTTTTGCAGGGAAGAGTTGAACTGAAGTCACAAACAACCCCCCTTTCTCTCCTCATCAACAGAAATGCAACCACACACACGGGCACACACATGCGCACTTCAAACTGGGTCTCTGTTGAGCTTTACTCTTCTATTTCCAGTCTCAATGGATTCAGCCTGTATTCAGCCAGGAAATGGGAGCTGCTGTTGCTTCTATGGGTTTCTTTGGTCCCTGTGGAGCAGTGCTGTGACCCTCACATTCCTAGCAGTTGTCTAACCAGTTAGGTTCTCCAGAGAAAAAGTCAGGGTTCCCACATTTATTTTTCTGTAAAACTACTCTTCGTTTGACCTTTCCTCCAGTTCCCCATGTCAAATTCCCTGTCAGTTTTCCCATCTGTTCCCTCCTGCTTTCCTTTTAAGTTTAGACCTCATTACTTTCATCTGTGTTTAAGGGGGTACTCTGTGTCTCTTGGTGTGTGACAGGAATGAAGAGTCAAGGGTCTGAGTATTTTTGCTAGTTTTTGGCAGTATTCTAGTTTTTGATTTGTTTTTTTACAATTTTTTTTAATGTTATTCTTTCTTTTTGCATTTTGCATTTACCAAATATAAGATAAAAGGTAACCAAAAATGATAGAAAGTATGTCCACATTTTTTGTTTTCCAATGACAACTTCTTTAGGGGAAGAAAATAAGATATTTGATCAAATACTGCCCTATTACCATTACTTACCCACTGACCGACCAACATTGCCATCCCTAGCTACGCTGCTAGTGTGGCTAAAAAGCATTTTGTAGAAAAACGTGTTTAGTTTCCTTGAAGTATTTGTAAAAGTTTGGTTTTGGTACAGAACCACAGGTAATACCTGGCCCTTGTTGTGATCCGCAGCCCTTGTCTGCACACACAGATAACACCAAACATCACATGGCTACAAAATGGGAAAGCAGACAAGCATATCTTAGGTTGTAGTTTCCTCTCCAGCTCTTCTTCATCGCCCTTTCTCAACCTCCTGTTTTACTCCTCTTTTTTCCTCCCACACATCATCTCTAGAGGAATACCATACTCCCAGTGGGGATTATTGCGATATCAAATCATCAATTCTCTTTTGGTCTAATTCCATTCATCTCCCTCCTCCTCCTCCCCTGCAGCTTCCATCCCTTTCTTTGCATGTGAGCTGAAGACAGTGAGTCCATACAGAAGGGGCTTCATGTGCGGGGACCCCAGTATCACCTACCCCTACCTGCCCAGTGAGGCCATACCGGATGAACTGCTCATCGCTGGTGGCATCATCATCACCGGCCTTACAGTGAGTGCTAATCAACGCTGTCATAGCAGTCAGTCAGTTCACATTCATTTTTTTCAAATCCTACATTGAGTCTGTATTAACATTTTCTGTAATCTGCTGGTTTGGCAATCTCAGCGTCAAGGAAGGCCAAAATTGCTCTTTCCAAAATAGTGAAAGTCAGCAGTAAAATTCTAGGTGTCCAGCAAAGTAACGTCACTGACCTGTACAACAGACAGGTAGTGCAGAAGGTTAAATCCATCCTATCAGTCAGTGCCCACCCCCTTCACTCTCAGTTTCAGATCCTACCCTCTGGCTACCCCCTCCGCCCCTGATTTTATCTTCTTGTATCTATGTCTTACTGCAACACCAATTGCCCTCCGGGGACAAATATAGTTGAAAGTCGTAGTGACTGCAGCTTGTAATGGCTTGAATATGTGTGTCCACTTCCAGATCGCCCTCGGGGAGTGTTACCGGGTGCGTTACCGTGCTGTAAGCTCCAAGGCCTTTGTCAGGAACCTGTATGTGTCCTGTCTGTACAAGGAGCTGGGCTGCTTCCTGTTCGGCTGCTGTGTCGGCCAATCACTGACCAACATGGCCAAGCTGAGCGTCGGCCGGCTGCGGCCACACTTCCTATCTGTGTGTGGTGTCACCTACGCGTCGCTCAACTGCACACCGGGGACCTACGTTGCAACAGTGAGCTGCCACCAGCGCGACCACCGGTTAGAGGAGGAGGCCAGGTGTGTATGCGTGTCTGTGTGTTTATGTATTCATGCCGTGTATTGTGATTTTGTTCTGTTATTCTAAATACATCTCCAATTTTTTAGGAAGTCCTTCTTCTCTGGTCACGCGTCCTTCGCGATGTACACAATGCTCTATTTAGCTGTGAGTATATTACCATTACCTCTATGTATGGATGTACTGTATCTATCTATCTATCTGTCTGTGTATCTATCCAACAAACACTGGCAAACACCAGTTACTGCCTCTCCAATTTCCAATTAACCCCTCTCTGTAAAGTACAGAGAGAGAATTAACGGAACAGGGACCCATCATCAGCCCAGTAAGCAGCAAAAAGTGAGAGAATGAAAGGAGAGGGGGAGAAAGAAAAGGAGTGAAAGGAGAAATGGGACACACAGAGACAGCTTTGTTCTGCTGTGGGAGGAGTGTGACCTTGCGTCGCTGCCTCACTGCTCTCCTCTATTGTTGACTGTGTGTGTGTAAGCTCCTGCATTTCTATGTGTTTATCAAAGCCTATGTGTGTGTACATGCAGCATATGTACAGTATACGTATGTGTGCCTGTGTGTAATTTTGGTTTGCTTGTTCATTATTATTTCTCTCAAATGTTGCCATGTTCAGTGTTACTAAAGAGGGAAGATGTAAAACAACAAATCAGTGTAATGAGTACTGCATATTTGAGATACTGGATCTTATGAATTTGGAGTGAAATAGTGTCTATATTTGAATTTTATTGCTTTTATAATATAATGTTTTAATACTTTTTAATACATCTAGTCTACTAGCCGGTACTCTAATACTGGCTGAACTGACTGCAGTTAATTTATCAGTGAGAACCGTATTTAATAAAAAAGAGAGACTGAGCAACTGATTGTGAGTATGAGATTATTCAATTAAACAGGCAAGTAATATTAAGTTTGCACCAGTAGGAAATTAAAACAAATCTAACCCTAAAAACAAGATGTCTTACTTAAAGGACCAGTGTGTAGAATTTAGTGGCATCTAGTGGTGAGGTTGCAGATTGCAACCAATTGAATACGCCTCACTTTCCCCTTCCAAACATTAAGGAGAACCTACGGTGGCCGCAAAACTTGCAAAAAACGTGAAAGGCCCTCTCTAGAGCCAGTGTTTGGTTTGTCTGTTCTGGGCTACTGTAGCATATTTCAGATTCGGGCTTGAACATGTACAGATGTATTTGAGAAGTTTACATTTCAAATAAAGAACAAGAAAAAGGAGCAAAATCTGACCACTACTGTTTATTTATGTGGCCTCTGGAGCTGGCCAATCAGAACAGAATGGGCTCCTTGGGAGGGGGGCTTTAAAGAGACACTAGCTAAAACGGCCTTAGAGGCTCAGAGGCTGAACTGAGGGGCTGCATAAAGGGCCAGTGTAAGATAAATAAGGAGTTTTTTGAACATGTACGCATATCAAAGATATTCCAGTAGAGCCCCAGATTAAAAATATAGACCTGGAAATGTGCATGATATGTTCCCTTTAAATGTTTCAAATGACCATTCTATGAATTGGGTTGAATGCAAATATCCCAGTCATGATTTCACTGATGCTGACCCTTTTGATCTATTAACTAATGCCATGTTTGTCTCTGTCATGTAGTTTTACTTGCAGGCGCGGTTGACATGGCGTGGGGCTCGGCTGCTGAGGCCTGCGATCCAGTTCTTCCTGGTTCTGCTGGCAGTCTACACAGGTCTGACCCGCATCTCAGACTACAGGCACCACCCGTCCGACGTGCTAACTGGTTACATACAGGGAGCCTTCACTGCTTACTGGGTGGTCAGTATACCTTGCTTTCTCCTTTTTGTGCATGAGTGCATGTCCACATCTCTGTTTAAGTCTTAAGGTGGGCGTTTGTTTGTCTCTATGTCCCTCAGGCCTTCCACATCTCGTCCATGTTTAAAAGCTCCAGCTCAGATCTGTCTCCTACTCCAACTTTGGACAGCCCCTTGTCACCCAATCATACTGTCTGTTAAATGTCATATCCACCAACCCCTGCCAGCATGGACCAACATCCACCTGCCTGTAGTCTTGCATGGATAGACAAGAGATTTGAACAATGTGAGACCATTTCCTGTGAAGTCAAACCACATACCTCAGTATTTGGACAGAGTCTGAGAGAGCGAGGGGGACAGTAGAGATTGTGTGATACTGAATGTGGCCCAAAAGAGAAAACAAATGAACCGAGAGAAAGGAAGACTGAGGGAACTGAAAGTGATACGGGCTCGGCTTGAGTGTTGTGTAAGCAGCTTGTGCACTCGACCCTTTGACCCTCGCTTGTGATACTTACCTGTGAGATGAGACGACTGAATTGTGACCACACAGAAACCACTACCACTATAAATGTCACCTGTAAATATATACAGATTTTTATACAACTCAAATGATACTGTAAAAGCACTTTTTGATTTCCATTTTAGTATTATTAATTACCACTTTGTAATGATTTGTAGGATGTAATCTATTTTATACAAATGTGCTGTAGCTGTTTTTTTTTTTTTTTACATAAAACAAGTGAATGTAATGGTGTTGAAGGAAAGTGTGTACCAGTAGATGTGTTTGGGTGTGTCCGTCCGTCTGTGTGCAGTGTGTCAGATATGTAGTTTATTGATCAGAGAATGACTATGAGAATGTCCATACAGTAGATATAATCCATGTTAGAAGAGATGCTACTAGTTTTTTATAATGCTATGTATGTTGCTAGGCTACTTACCAGTCCAAGAGCACACAGATCATTAAAGAAAAAGGTTTAAGTAGAGTTTGTCACAGTTTTTCTAAAATTCTAACACTCATTCTCATTTTGAGAATAAAAATTTTGGATGTTATTGCTTTTAAAAGATTAATACTGTACATCCTGTATGAGTTTGATAGTTTAATAGTTTAATAGATTGCTTTTGGCCACTTTTGGGGGTTGCCCAACAAGCTTTTATTGACATTACCACCATATTAACTTCAAGTCCAATGTTCACTCTCCTTTCAGCTCTGTTTTGTTCACCCTCATCTCCTGAGAAAAAAATATTTGGCTGTTTAGCTGCTAAATGCTCCGCTTTGTTCACCAGCTAACTTTGTCTGTCTGCTGTTTGGTGCTGGGCGGGTAGCGTACTGTGAGTTTTTTTTTTTGCTGTAAACAGCTTCCTGCTGTAGCTGGAAACAAAGTGGTTGATGAGAATGGTGAGACAAAACCAAAACAGTATAGCTGCAGGCTGTGAAACCAAAAACAATTAGCTGAAAGGTGTTAAAACGCTCTGTAGACGTGATGGGAAATGCAGAGTCGGCTGATAAACTGCTGTTGGTTTGTTACTATGAGCAACCACTTGCAAAACTAGGTCACTTGACCTACTGTCATATTGATTAGGGCAGCTTTAAGTAAATAGCTCAAGGCAAAGCAGCTTTGGTCATATTTATTACGGGTAATTCAAATTTTTCATTTTTGTCTACACAACTGCAGTTAATTCCTAATGATTTACTAAAATTAAGTTTAATAATTCAAGAAATACGTGGACTTCTTTCTCTTTCTGTCCTGTGTTTACTGCTGAACTGAACTGAACTTTCTGCTCTTTTGAATGTGTACATTCTTTGTTTTCTAAGTTGGGTTTTTTTGTATTAGTTATCATTACAAAGACCATATCCTCAATTCATCTAAAGTGAAATATGCTTTTCCTCCGTCCCCAGTGGTGAAGTGCTCACAGTAGAATAATACTTTTGTCTTGCACTCATAATTATACTGAAGTTAAAGTAGAGAAGTACTATCAGCAACATGTAGTCAAAGTATCAAAAGTAGAAGTACTCATTATGCAGCTTATGGCCCCTGTATGAGTTATATTGTTGTGCATAATATCATTGTATTACCAATACTGATGCATAAATGTGTAAGAAACATGTTAATGTTGTAGCCGGTTGAGGCATTTTTGTTACTTTATGTACTGTTAGTCTGTAACAATGCTTTTTTATAAACTGATCATGTTTTAATGTAAAAGGTAATCTTAAAGTATTTAGTGGATATATTTCCCTCTGAAATGTAGCAGACTAGACAAATAAAGATGCTGAAAATGGAAATTCCCTTTGTGTGAGTAGTTAAATTGCACTGCTGTCTGTAAAATCAGTCTGGCTCCTGTCTAATTCAGTTTTTCTTTTCATTATACACCTCATCAGTCTCTCTACATCCTCTCTTTCTACTGTAGATATAGTTCTTCCTTTTTCTGAAACTCTCCATCTCTCCGCACATCCACACGAACACAAAGAGAAACGTTTATTTCACATGTTTACTTGAACTTCAATAGCAATACAAGACAATCAGAACACTTGAGGTCGATATGTACAAGGATCTCGGGGGTTGCAGAAAAGTTCTGAGGTTTTATATGATCGTCTCTGTAGTCAAGAGTTCTGTTGCTAAGACAAACTCCATGGCAACGTGTTCGATCACCAGCAGTTAGTGGCGGGTGGGGGTGGGGGTGGGAGGGGGGTCAGAGGTTTTGGTCTTGATGTGAAATGGGATTGGTCAAGAGTTCAAAATCAGAGGGAGGGGATGTGTGTAAGAGGCCCCCCGTTGATATTGATAAAATGCTTCACTGTGATACATTAATTATACAAGAATGATGTATATACACGCGCACGCTTTATCTCTCACACACACACACACACGCCCTTACACACACGCATGCTCATCAAGCTACACACCCACACACACATACGCTCACACACACACATACTTGAGCACTTTCCTCCTACAGTATGTAGCCTTGTAAAGCCACTAGAAAGTCATGCACATGTTCTTTGAAAGGATTTTTTGGCAACACACAAGTGCTTCTTTGACACACTGTTTGCTTGCTACAGGGAGGGGCAACACCCAGCCAATGAACCAATAGAAACTTAGACGATGGGCCAGTAAGGATAAGCACTGATGAGACAGGAAGACACAGCAGGGTTCAGGAAAGAGAGAAAAGAGAGGAAGAGTTATGAATGGATCACAGTTATAGAAAAGTAACAAAACATGAAAAGGGGGAAGTCTCGTGGTGATCGGGAGATAGAAGCAGGGAGGAGCCATCACTGTTACCGTCATCATCGCTACCTTCATCACCCATCATCATTATCATCTTCTTCATCTAAATCATCATCATTTCCATCAGTTTGATTATCATCATGTTGTTTTTGTCGCCTTCTTCCTCCTCCTCCCTGGTTTCTATGCCCCGATCACCACCGCCCTAGTCACAGGCTTGTCACTCGCTGCATCTGTCCGTCGTCTCCCTCAGAGGTGGGCTCTGCTGTGTACACTGCCTCCCCATTGGATGCCGGCGGCGGCGGCGGCGGCGGCTGGTAGAAGGTCTGCAGGTGATTGGGCCTTGGGCCCAGCGGGGGTCGCCCCAGGCTGTAGGGCAGCTCCAGGGCAGGCCGCTGGGGCTGGCCAGTGGGACTGACCTCCTCTTGACCTTCAGGGCTGCTGTCTGGGTAAGAGAGGGTCGGAGGGGAGGTGCGGATGTAGAAGCGAGGAGGGGAGCTGCTTCGGCTGTACACCTGCGGGGAGTGGCGGGAATAGAGATTGTTGGGAGGCGAGTTGGTGTCACGTGGAGCGAAGATATTCGTTGGGGGAGAGCTTCGGGGGAAGATGCTAAGAGGTGGTGAGCGTCGGTCTCCGGGGTAGAGCGGGGAGGGGTTTGAATCTCGGGCGTAGATAGGTGAGGAGTCAGGGTCAAGGTCAAGGTCAGGGGTCAAAGGCAGAGCAAAGCTGTCAGAATCCTCTCGTTCGCTATGATACCGAAGAGACCCTCTATCTTTTCCTCTTTTCCTCCCGTCTAGACCGCCATCTTTGCTCTCAAACAGGAAAGATTCCTCCCTGTCTATATCCATCCCCCCTCTCCACACATCCAGCGCTCTATCCTTCTGTTTGTCATTCTCTCGTTCAATCCCTGCTCTCCAACCATCCCTGTCCTTTAAAAACAAGGATTCTTCCTTCTCTCTCTCCTTCCCGCCTCTCCATCCGTCAATCCCAAAATCTTTCTTCTGAGTTATAAAAGTCTCTTCCTGCTCTGTCTCCGCTCCTCCTCGCCACACCTCCATCCTCCCGTCTCTCTTCTCCAGCAGAAGAGGTTCCTCCCTATCTCTCTCCATTCCACTTCTCCACTCGTCCATCTCTCCTTCTCTCTTCTGAGAGGTAAAAGACTCGTCCCTTGCTCTGTCTGCACCTCCCCTCCATTCGTCCATCATTACGTCTCTTTTTAAGAGAAATGTCTCGTCCTTGTCTCTGTCCTGGCCGCCCCTCCATGCCTCTACACCTGCCTCCCTCTGTTTCATCAGCAGCGGCTCCTCCAGAGCCTTGTACAGGGGCTCAGACTCCTGTGGGGGAGGGGGAGGAGGAGGCGGGAGTGGTCTGTCCCGGTAACGATCCCGGTCTCTCTCCCTGTCTCTGTCTGCCTGGCTCGAATCCGCTGTGTTGCGGTGGCGGGACAGAGTACCAGGGGTGCGGCTGAGGGTGGAGTAGGGCCGAGCCTGAACATCAGGGGGACGTGCTTGCTGCCTGTCCTGGAGCCCGCGACGACCCAGAGTGCCTTGGAGCTGTGACCTCTCGCCATCTTTAAGCAGTTCACGGGACTCAGAGTCTCCAGGAACACGTGAGTGTGACCAGCCATCTTGTAAGCGTGGCGTTGTGGCGTGATCTGTTCCGTGTGTGGAATGTGTCTCATTGTCCTGTGTGTGGTGCCTTGTGTGCGCCCAGCCCTCTTGTGCGTTGTGGCGTGAGTTTGGCTGCATGGTGGCAGCCCAGCCTTCCTGGGCTTGCTGTGCATGTCGAGTTAGTGTGGCAGTGTGAGTGAGAGCTGCTCTGTCATGGTGGTGAGGCCTCGCCAAGCTTCCATAGCGCTCAGGAGGAACAGGCATAGCAACCGACGGCCTCAGGTTGCTCTGCACCAGCTCTGAGATGATCATCTTTTCCAGCGCCGCTGCGTCAGACAGGTTACAGCGCATTCCAGCACCACTGCCCAGATCTGTGGCACCATGGGGGGTGAGGAGGGCTGGAGAAATGTCATCCGCTCCCATCCCAACTCCTCCCTCCCTCAGAAGGTCAGTGCTGCCCACCACTCCAGCTCGGGACCCAGGCGTGGCCCCCAAACCATGCAGGGTGAAGGTATTAGGAGTGTAGCCTCCGTTGAGACACACACTGTCCAACCCACAGGACTCCTGGCTCTGGGATACACCAACTTCTGTTGGAAGAAACAGGAAGATCCATATTACAGATGGACAGAAATACCATAAAAGACTCAGATGAGGAGATTTACATGAATGAACGTATGAATAAATGAGCAGAGCTTAGTGTTCATGTGCCTACTGAGGGTTTGGCTTTACCAAGAAGATTTGGGTATTAACAGTATCGTTTGATGAAATGTTTGGTTATGTAGCCAGATGGAAGAGATGTACATTATGTCATCATGGTCTGTGCATAGTTACTGTGTGCAAATATAGCACAGATAGTCTAGGAATTGAACCACAGTGCACAAGGAAGTGACGCTAAATGATCTGAGTGAGCACAACAAAGGAGAGCTCATACTCTGCTTGTTTCTGAAGGTTCCTACTGGTCCACGTTAAGTAAGAGAGACAGAGAGGGAAATTGTCAAAAAAACACATATAAGACAAACATTACAAGCTCATAAATGAAAAACAGAACACCGAACAGGAATAAAACAAATTCACAGCACTCAATTCACTCAATGCATTTACTGAACTTTTAATTCCAAGCATTCATACTGTACAGAAACAAAAACTGACAAACTGTGCTATGCAGAAGTCTTACACCACATGGGAAATTTCTGTTCAGGGCTACTAGACAGGGGAAAAAACAAGGTAGAGAAAGTCAAAAGAAAGGTGATGGAAAAATGTAAAAATTTTATCAAAAAGTATGTCAAGATTTAACACATTAAACCTCTTTGCCAGTCACATGCTGTTTGTCTTTTACACGAAGAACTGGTGGAATTTACTGCAGGACATTCACAAAACCAATGTTTTTTTTTTCTGTTAATGCAATTGCTGCAAATATCATAAAACTTCTTCTAAGTCAAAAACACTTTTTAAGCTAGTTAGATCTTAAATAGGTTGCTTTAAATAAACAGTATTCAGTATGGCATAAGACTTTTGCAACATAAATAAAAGGACACTTAAACATACCAGCGGAGGAGAGTAAATGAGCTGTATGTAGAAGAACAGACACAGTAAGCTGTAATGAGATGTACCTGTGGAGGTGAAGGGTTGATTGTATCCCTGGGCCAGCATCGTGTCATAAGGAGAGGCTCCTGCATGAGTCTGCAACACTGGATTGGTAAGGAAATGGTTCCCCAAAGTAGCTGTAAAGAGAAATAGGGAGATAAATAGATTTCACTTTCTACATCAACAGACAAAGGACCCTAAGATAAAAAAACAGACAAACTGTAATCTTTACCTCGGTTAAGAGTAGGGGTGTTGTTAACATCTGCAGCGATGAAAGACGATTCAGTCTGTCTGCGTACAGTGTCATTCCACATCCTCCTGATACGACTCTGGAGCGAAAATATTTCACACAAGGTCAAACCTGGCTCAGATAGAGAAAAGAGACAGAGACGTACAAGTGCAGCATATTGTAGAGTACCTGTCTGTTAGCCGTGGCTCTCCGACTCTGGCTGCTGGTGTAGCGGCTGTTGGACCGCAGCGCAGCACCCTTCACAGAGTCCGGAGAGCTGGACGAGGAAGTTGCACAGCACTGCGAGAGACGCAGGCATCGGCCATAGTCCTTCTGGCCCTACACCCAATATTTAAACATGTAAGTTTAGTCACAAATGGTGAGATTACAAACAGACATTTGCAGTTACATAACGACACGTACACAGCGACTGACCTTCCTTGCGAGGGTGCAGTGCAATATGATAATGAGGAGCCCCTGGGCTGTGTTGAGGGAGGAGAAGAGGTATGCCAAGAGGAGAGACGGAGCAGACAGGAACATCAGGCCCGAGGACCAGTTGACGCTCTGCAGGAACAGCAGCGTCAGCGAGCCCACCGCCCACGCTCTGGAGACACGAGAGGAGGAGGAATCCAGATGAATCACGTTTGTTTTTTCTGACAAGCAAGTTCAACAAGAGTTCACCTACCTACATCTCTCAAAATGCTCTTTTAATTCTATTTTTCATTTCTCCTGTGCTTAAAACAGTCGAGGACGTTAAACTGTGTTTTGACTTTCCAGGCCAAAAAGAGAGCTCGGGTGTGTGTCACAAAATGCTTGAGATAAACAAAGACAAAATATTGGCTCCCAATTTCCACTAACATTTTTTTTGAATGTTTAAGACAACTACAAAGCTCTAAATAGAATTATTCTTATTAAACAGACTGCCTCCAGCTCAAGAAACAGTCATTAAACATTTTTTTTAATATCTTTTATAATCAGGTTCTATACAATATTTTACCCAAACTATCACAGCTACTAAAAACATAATAACAATAATAATAATAATAATAATAATAATAATACAAATGGGAACAGGAAGGTAGGAGAAAAGAAAAGAAAGCTACTCAGACACAATGAACCAAGTTCATCTTGGTTCTACGCATTATCTCCTGCAACAGATCAGCATGGGACACTGTACTAACCTCAGGTTGTCATGGCGACTGGAGTCTGGCTTCAAGGCAGCAGTGCTGTGCATCTTATGTAAGGTCATCACCAAGACAACCAGGTTCAGCTGAGGCCAGAAAAGACACACATCAAACACTGTTTAATATCTATTCATAAATACGTTGTTGATTAAATAGAAGATATGTGAAAAGATTGTTGTCTGCCTGTGAGCAAGAACTCTTACCGTAATGATGACAGCTATGGGTCCAAGGAAACTCCAGATGAAGTAATTGTCTGTACGTAGCCAGCATCTACACACGCACAAACAAATCACAGGGCAATTAGAACATCCAAAACAACAAACTTGGTCTGGGAGCCGACACAAGAATGAACATATGGTGGAAAGTAACTGTTCCCAATCAAAACATGCACACACACACACACACACACACACACACAGACACTCATAGAGGTCCACGTACGCAGTTTTTGAGCCGTAGCCTCTGAAGTCTATGGCTGCAGACACGGCCACCACCAGGCCAGGAATAGAGTAGCCGCACAGGTAGAAGTACTTCCTCCTGGAGTTACGTCCTTCAAAAACTTCTCGCTGCAGCAGGTACAGTTCCACTCCCTCCAGACACAACCAGCAAAACACTGAGAGCAAGGAGAAGTGCAGCAGGCCAGCAATGATGGAACACACAACCTGCAAATGTGGATGAAGAAACAATAAAATAAAAAACAACAGAGTGATGGGGAGGATAACAACAAAGGAAAAATGCCCTTTAAGATTTGTACAAAAAATGTACACTTTAGGTAAAAAATGATACTTTACAAACCCTAAAAAGTGCATTATAAAATCACAATAATACCCTTGATGTTATAAGTTTTTACTCTTTCCCAATACTTCACTACTCTGTGTTATATTAGTCCAGCACTCACTGTGTATTGAGTCTTGTTGGCACCGACAAGAAAGAGCAGCTCAGTGATCAGCAGGTTGGCCCACAGGTTGCAGTGGATGGTGCTGTGGTCTGTGTGCCAGGGCGCCCCCTGGCAACACAGCGTGGTAAGACAGATGGCCAAACACACCAGTGCAACAGAGATGCCAACCCAGGAAACGACATAGACCAGAAGCTCTTCTACTCCGACGGCGGACTGATAAAGAGCGATAAAGAGCATATGTCTGAATGTAGGGACATGTGTTGATGCAGGTTTGTGAGCATATGTGGATGTATTTTCTAGTGTGGAGTACTTGTGTGTCTGTTTATGTGTCCCTGTGGGTTACATAACATCTATTCAAATGAATCACACCCAACAAGAACTAGAACATCTTACAGAGAACACTTAATTTAATTTCATGGCAGGCAAAATACCCTGCAGCATTAATCAGTCTCTCTCTTACAGCTACAACCCACAATTATCACCCCCTCTGTGCCTGATTTTTAAACAACATCTTGGGGAGCATGGTGAGGGTGATGTTCAACTGTGCCACCACAGATGAGAGCACAAGAGTGGAGTCAGGAAGCCATTGATGTTCAAAGGTGGAGCAGGATTTAGTTAAAAAGTTAAAGTTTGGAAACTGGACATCTACAAAGAAAATGATAGCGATAAAAATGTAAAATCCAAGCCTGACCAGCACTGTAGTTCTCCAGTAAGCAACATTCTTGCAACACTAATCTATCTGATATCATTATCCTGCCAGTTAGTGTCAGTATAAACAAGTTGTTTACATCAAGTTACATTTACTCCTGCACACTCAGCATGTGAGAAGAACAGAAAATCGAGCTGCCTTCTGTCTGCTGTGAAGGAGAATTAAAGACTGTCAACTGTTGTTTTCGTGTTGTGTGTTACTTACAGCTGGTTGCTGGTACGTCATGAGGACAGCATAGCTGGACAGGTGGTTGCAGGCGCAGGTAGTGTGTGTGTTGTTGGTGTGTAACAGGCGGCAGCCCTGTGTGGACCACCTGCCACTACCAGACACCCCTGATGCGTTCCAGAAAGAGCAGTTGGGGCCGAAGTGGTTCTCCAGCTGTGAGGACACACACCAAAACACATGAGCGTCTTTTCACAGCACTCACTGACCAGATTATTTACAGCTTCATTAGGAAGCTACTCATTCTAAATATTAATTACAAAGTAAAATTTCCAAACAGACCTGCAGGTGCCTGAGAGTGAAGATGACCGGCTCGGAGAGGTACACTCTGTTTGAGCCTCTGTGCACAGAAGCAGAGATGACGTGGGAGTTGACCACCAGGCTCCTACGCCTGACCTCTGACCCCTGGCCAAGCCCCAGTCCAAGCCGCAGAGTAGAGTTCTGGGTGGTCAGGAAGGAGCCCAAGTTCTTATAGAGAGAGAGGACTAGCTTCACCTGGCCTGCAGAGGAAACCGCAGAGGGGAGGGCAACATTGAAAAGAGGTGGACATTAATATCTGATTTATTACTGATTTATGAGATGACTAGATTTTACATTATATTTTGTAATGTTCAGATTTTTATATGTGGGGAAAATCTCCAACAAAGGCAAAGATGTCAGTGTAGAAAATGTTAAATAGTTAGTCACAGACCATTGTTGCTGTATTGTTGCAGAGCCACTGCTGAAATCTGCAGGATGCTGTCACTGTCATAGGAGTGAGGGAACGTCAGGTCCTGTATGTCCGCCTCTGTATTTAGCACATACACCTCCAGATCTGTGCACACACACAAAGACAAACACACATACACAAAATCCTGGATGAGCTGGCATTTTCCACAGTACACAGAGTGAGAGAGCTGAGAAACACAAAGACCACCTACCAACATTTGGTGCTCTGTCACTAAAACGGCCTTCATAGAGGTTGTTCGCCAACAGAAATGCTCCTTTCTCTACTGCGTCTAACAGCAGTGATGCTGAGCGTGACTGGTCAACACTGCTCATATCAGCCCAAGACACCAGAGCCTCAGGACCCAGCAGGTTATCGACTGTCTGAACGACCGCCTGAGAGAGAGAAAGACAGACAGAGTGTTTTATCTATCTATCTATCTATCTATCTATCTATCTATCTATCTATCTATCTATCTATCTATCTATCTATCTATAGCTTACCTGAACATAAGCCCTGCATGTGCGTTCCCTCTTCTGAAGCTGAAATGAAGAAAAACATCAAGCATCTATTGTTAGAATTATCATCGTTGACATTTCCGTTTTCATTTCAAGGAAAGGTCAAGTACACATCCACGTTGACAACAGGAACAATTTACCTTGTTGTAATTGCGTGCTGCAGACTCTTTATTGGCTGGTCTCAAGGCCTGGAGCTGGGAGTCCAGGATGTCCAATAGTTGTTCAATTAGCTTGACGGACATGCTGACATCACCGGCATAGATCCGACCCCGGGTCAGGTTGACCAACTCCCCCGCGATGTTGGCTGCGTTCTCTCCGCTCTTAATCTGGAGTGAGGCGGGGGTGTTTATAATGTCAAATATTTTGACATTTAAGAGAGAGCTGCTTGCTGTCTGGCTTTAGGACATTTGCACAGTGTGTGTGTGTGTGTGTGTGTGTGTGTGTGTGTGTGTGTGTGTGTGTGTGTGTGTGTGACTCACCTTCTGTGCAATTTGGCTGACCCAGGGAGAGGTACAGTTGGAAAGGTCAGGCCCTCTGGAGCTCCAACCCACTGGAGCTGACATGCACTGATAGGAGGCTATACCTGCAGAGACACACAGGGTGACACAGACAGTCAAAAAGATAAAGGACTGACAGGTGACTACATAGATATGAGGTGGGTCTGTTAGGTGTAAGTGTAAGACAACAGCAACACCTGTTTTCAGCTATAAACATGATTCAAAATATGATTATTCTCCAGGGTAATCATCAACTCTGTGCTACACCCATGTCCGAACCATTAAACACGATTAGGACGAGGCAAAAGCACCACAGCCTTATCTACATAATCTTCATATTAGCTTTTCCTCAGAGGGAGAGCTGCGCTGAGGAAGACAGCTGCACATCGAGAAGAAGCGTTGATGAACCACATCTCTTAACAGTATAACATCTCTCTTCTTCTTCTCTCTCATTTGAAGGCAAGTTCAGAGAGAGGACATCTGACTACATTTCAAAGAGAAACGAGATACATACACACACATGCAAACACGCACACACACACACACACACACACACACGCACAGACTGGCATGCTCACATCTGCACACACACGCACACACACATGCCACACTTACCCAGTGACCCTTTAGGGCAGGGCCTCTCCACTGTCTCTCCCTTCAGGGTGGGGGGCCATTGTACCCCACGTGCCACCCGTCCCTCACATCCGCCCACTTGACCGGGGCCCCCAGGGGCCAAGGGGACACGTAGGGGGGGCCGTGGGGTCAGAGGGACCATGGCTGTGATCGGCCTCTGGTCAAAGGGCCCCCGGTTGATGACACCAATAGGGTGAGAGGCTGACGGCCGCACGGGAGTCAACGCAACAGTAGCTGTGTAGGAGCGGACGGTCGTCATCAGAGAGGAGAGCGGACCTGCAGGGATGAAAACACTGTTGATTCTCTAGATACATCAAATATGTCCGATAACACTTACAACTAAACTGCGCTTGCTCAACAGACCTTTAGTTGGAGGTGGTGGTGTGAACTGCAGCGGGTATCTCAGCACGTAGTAGTTATTCCACACATACAGCTGGTTGTCTCTGGGGTTGTAGTCTATGGAGGAGATGTACTGGTAAGGGTTAGGGAATGGTATTTGAACGGGCAGCTCCTGTCCTCGACTGGTGTCGTAGGCGTAAACCACCATGTCGCTGCCGACCCGGCCGTCCGCCTGCCCCTCATCGTCCTGGAAGATGGAGCGTACGGCATAGAGCACGCCACAAGCCATGAAGGCATTGCTCGCCCCACGTTTGTCAAAGCCGGTGGCCCACGTACCCTCAAAGCGCAGGGTGTACGGGTTCACCTGCAAAGAAGAAGGGAAGACGTGAAAAGATGAGATAACTCAGTAATGTTTAACACCCTTTATCCTTTCCTTATTCCCTCCCAAACTCCAATCATCTCATCCAATCACTCCTCTTACCTGGCTGACCACGATGCGTCCATTATTGGCTTCAGTGGAGTAGATAACCCAAAGGCCGTTCTCATCCACTGCCAGATCGATGTCTGACTTCCCTCCCCAGCGGTAAGGCGAGGTGTCATGGTAGTTGGCATTGACCACGACTGCCTCGCCGCTCTTGATTCGTGTCCGCAGGTCATACTTGACCAGGTTGCGTGTTCGTTCCTTGTTGTAAAACACAGCACCATCATACACCACAAAGCCTGTACCGTCCACACGGCTAGGCAACCTAGGAGAGAGAATGAGTAAGAATATGTATGACTATTTACAAATTTACACTTTTTATATGAGGATGTTACTTATATTATTAAGTAACAAAAGGCAGTTACAGGCCCCGAAAACATATTTTCTCAATCAACTTCTTATTATGAGCAATGGGATCATACATAAACACATTTTCTGCCAAATTTCAGGATTTTGCAACATTTGAATCATAATGTGATGATTGTTTCCTCATGTTTCAACTCAGAATTGGAGCAAAGTTTTCAGGAGCTTTAATTTCTCATTTAGAAAACAAATGCTGGTTTATTCACATTTTTGAATTGAATGGAAAATTGACACTAGCCCTCAGGGCTGCAACTAATTGTAGCCATTATTAATTCATGTTTAATTAATCAATCATCATTGATCTTTTTTTTGGAAGGGAGGGCGGGGGGGGGGGGTTACTCTCAAGTCAAGCCAAATGTATTCATAGAACACATTTGAAAACAACAGGTCCCAACTAAAGTGCTCAACCGAGACATTTGAAATACAATTAAATAATATATTAAATAATAATAATTAATAAATTGGTAAACAACTGTAACGGACAAAATTAAAACCATTTTAACATTATATTAATGATTAAGTGGACTCGAATGCAATTGTATAAACTTGGATCTTTATCCAGGATTTAAAAGTAGCGGTATATAGGGAAGGTAACAGTGAAGGATAAACTGTTCCATGGCCTGGGTGCAGCAACAGAAATGCTTCAGTCCCCTTTGGATTTTGATTGTGATCACAAGATCTGAGGGACCTGAATGTAGAATATGGACTAAAGTTCCCAAGATCACAACTTCAAATTGCTTGTTTTGTCTGACCAACAGTCCAAAATGTATTTAATGGACATGATATAACAAAGAGAAAAGCAAGATATCTTCACATTTGAAAAGCTGGCACCAGCAAATGTTTTGCATTTTAAATGGAGCATTAATTGATTATTAAAATTGTTGTCAGATAATTTCCTGATCAATTAATCAACTGTTTCTACAACACGTTACACACTCATCACTCACTTATAGGTAGTGGTGACTCTGTTCTGCCTGTAGTCGTCCCAGGAAGCGTACTCATACAGCACCTCTGTCCTATACGGCGTCCACGGCATGACGTACAGCCTGTCGCCAGCCTGCAGCGGGTCCTTACACCACGCCCCTGACTGATGCTCTGCCTCCAGGAGAGAGGAGGCCGGCTGGATACTGAGCAGTGAGCCGGGACAGACGAAAACTGGAAGATGGGAATTAGGCAGGGCAGACAGAAGGATGTGAGGATGAAGAGAGAGGGAAGTGAGGGACAGAAAAAGATTGGAGAGATAGTGAATGCAGGTGCAGGGAGAAAATGGATCAATGCGTGAAAAATGGATTGAATTAGATGCAGTTGATGCAGTGTGATTAAGGAAAAAGAAAGAAGAGAAAAAGAGAGAGGTCTTTAAAGCACCTGTGCTGATCTCAAAAGGCAAGCAACTGAAGAGACGTAAACGTGTTGAAAACCACACACTGTTAGTGTGTGTGTGGTGAGTAATACAACAGGGACACTGCAATGAAAGGTGTGTGAGAGTATTTATGTGCTTTGTGTGTGTGTGTGTGTGTGTGCATGTGTGTGTGGGGGTTAGTGCAAAAAGAGTGAAAAAGAGTGTGAGGTAGAATCAGGGACGCAGAAGGCGGGGCTAAATTTTGCCTTGAAGTGAATGAGAGGGCAGGTTAGTTTTACGTCGAGCACAACGATCGGTCCACCCACATGTCAATAACTGTATGGACACATGTATACTGTACAGTCTCACTGGCATGCAAATAGGCATGCACACACACTCACACACATAAGCAGTGCTTGGTAAGCACACATCCAGACGGATATACAATCACACACATTTGGTCTTATTTTTCCTATGAAGATAAATAAGGGGCTCTTCCTATAAGGGAAGAAAAGGGAAAATAAGCATGAAGAGGATGATTGGACAAGAAGGAAGGTAGAGTGAGAGAGAGGAAGGAAGAAAGAAAGAAAGAAAGAAAGAAAAACAGAAAGAAAGACAGAAAGAAAGAAAGGGTGCTTGTGTGTGAAAAGGGACTAGAGCATAGAAAGAGTATAAAGAAGATTATGTTTATGTTTGTGTGGGCAGTTGTGTTTATGTTTGTGTGTGCACAGAGAGATTGAAGGAGAGAAATAAGAGACAGACAGATCGACCAGGAGCAAGAGAGGAGGAGGAAACTGGAGAGAGAAAGAAAGAGAGAGAAGAGGAAGGTGCAGAACCTGGATAAAATTGGATAAAAGGACGGGTTTCCATACAACAAGAGATGGATAAAATGGGGGGGGGGGAACCGAGTAGGAAATGAAAAAAGGGGGGCAACATCCAGCATGACTACGAAACAACGTCCTAGGGTAGGAGGAAGAGAGAGATGGTAGGAGAGAGCAAGAGCAGAAGAGAAAGAGGGAAGGGGGGTTGGAGGGGGGAGGGGGGTCGGGGTAAGGAGAGATCAAGATGCTACAATGTATTGTCTTTACCTTTTTGGTCCACTTCTACTCAAGCATAGGAAAAAAAGAGGGAGAGAAAGAAAGAGAAATCAGAGGGTGAAAGAAGGGAAGTAAAGAGAAGCAAGAACGCAAGCAAGAGAGAGAGTGAAAGAAAGAAAGAAAAAGAAAGAAAGAAAGAAAGAAAGAAGGAATTGCAAAGATAGAATTGCAAAGATAAAGACTTTGGAACTCATTCTCACCACAACATTATAGTCCCCCATAAAAAAGAAAGTAAGAAGCACAACAAGAGACCTAGCACACTCCCCTCCTCCTCTCCCCGCGTCTCCCACCCTCCACACCCCCCCTCTCCTCCCTCCAACCCTCCCGATCTCTCCTTCCCTCAATCAGGCTCCTGTGGAGAAAAGAGAGCGACTCCTGTGGCGTGAATCTGGAAAAGAAAACACACACGCGCATGCACGCGCAAGTGCACACACCCACTCTCCCACACACACACACACACACACACAGAAGAAGACATACAGTATGCAAATGTCTTACAGTTCCTCTCTCTGTACTCTCTCCATCCAACTTTCTTTTTTCGTATTTCAAACACACACAGATGCACACACTTCCTGAGAAAAAGAAAAGGATCTCAATTTTTTTTTATCCATCAATCTCTCAGGGATACAGTCGACATCAGAGGTTATTAGAACAAAAAAAAAAACACCTTAAACCTAAAATGTAGCTTGACAAAAATAGGTTAAATCTTTGTGTTTTTGCGTGCACATGCACATATTTGTGTGTAGTCATGTTTATGTGTGTGTTTATTTATATGCATACTCACTATAAGGGACACACTCATACTGGATCTCCAGGTATTTGTATGTTCCAGGACAGGGGTCTGGGAAGACGTCAACCCCTGCGACCACGACACACTGAGTCCTGTTGTTACACCTGGAGAACAAGGCAGAGAGAATGGATGGAGGGATGATGGATCAGTAAAAAAAGATGATGGAGTGAGAGAAGAAAGAAAGAAAGAAGGGAGGAATGGAGAGTGATTAACAGACAGGAAAGGGGAAGCAAAGGACGCTCCATTTGTCTACTCTACCTCTCCCTCTCTCTGACTATTGATCAGTTCTTCTAGGAAAACACTGCTGAGTACACAGCTAATGGTGCAGCCAGGCACTCAGACTCAGCTGGAGAGATTATTGCACTTGCACATACACATGACTCACAACACAAGCATTTGCTCCGTCTACTGTTTCCTCTGACACATATCAACATGTATATTGTGCTGCAATGCACGCATGCAGTATGTACAAAACAGTAGATGTTCTCATTGATTGGTTTAACTGCTTCCAAAATACTGGCACAGCAGCGACAAAATGATTTACATCTTTACTGTGTAATATAACCTCTTGAACAAACACAGAATACAGTCATCACTGGATCCATCACACACATGCATACACACCTCTGGGCCATAATCTTTAGTGCGTCAGGGAGGTAACACTGTGTGTTCTCCATCTGGAAGGGGTCTGCGTCACAAATCTTGTCATCAGTGCGTCCATAGTTGGCGGTCTCCACCATCACCACATCACTTCCTGGGCAGCGTAGCTCAATTGGGTAACCCTCGCATGCCAGCTCCCTGCGTAGCAGCCCGAATGGCATGGCAGCCCGGGACATAGCTGCTTATGAGAGGTGGAGGTGGGGAAGAAGGGTGGGGGATGAGTTGGGGCAGACGGTGAAATTTTCATGAGCAATTTGTATTTACAAGCAATGAGCTTAAGAATCCAGTAAATGAACTAGGTCATTGGTGCCTTTATCCCTTTGTAAGAGGCAGGGAATAATGTGATCTGTAGCGGCCTGTAGTTAAAGTGGTACTCCAGCAATTTAGTATTGCACTTCCATAAAATTGGGGCTCACAAGAGACACATTTTAAGAAGAGTAGTGCAGCAGAGGCTGCGATATCCTGACTTTTAGTCCTCAGTGTGGGTTACCCTCCAAAAATACTGGATCCTACATTTCCCGTAATGAAACCAACAGCATATTTAGTTAGACCCTCCCTGTCAGGTCAAGTCCACACACCCAGTTTGTGACAAATCCTTTCTGTTATAAAAGTCTAAAGGCGTAAGCTGTGATAACCCTAATTAATTCATTAGTAGTATTTTTTTTCTGACTTTAGAGAGCTCCCTCCAGAGCCACAGAAGACATTATACAACTGTTTACACAGGCTGTGTAGAACTCCCAACGGTGAGTATACAGACTTACTGTGCAAAATTGATTGAGTTTCCCATTAAATAACTACTCTAGGAATTAGATCAGCCATCTCATATCTTCACACTCTAATAATCCGCGAATTAAGGCAATGCTCTGAATTCAACAGATATAAACACCTTACTTTGAATGACTTCTTCAATCAAAGCATGCCTATACCTGTATTTTACCTAAACATAACATAATTAAAACCCGGAAATTTATTTGGCTCCTTGATCACCTCATGTGTGATTTAAGTTAATCTTTAAAATGTGTGAAAGCTTACACTGGAAGGATTCCCAGATGACAACAGAGTGTGACTGTTGACATAAATCGTACCACACATACACTATAAACACCTACGTGTGATGTGACGCGTGGGTACGTTGCACTATCTTGTGTTTCGAAGTCAGCGGGGAGGATGGAGCTTATACTACTGGCTGTCAGGTACTCAGCAAACCCAATCAGACAAGTATAAGATTTTATTTTCCTTCCTGTTGAAGGCTACATCTCACTATGTCACGCATGCTCTGTGCGTAAATTCCCCTGAACCTGCCATATTAATCCATGTAAACCTGGGTTATTGGAGAAAATCACATTACCATTACCTTAATCCGGTTGTTCACATCAGCCCGAGTATCATGCACACATGAAAAGGCGTTTGCTGTATGGGGATTAGACCCATATTAAAAGCGAACACGTCAGCATGATCAGTATGCTGCTGGTGTACAGTAACTGTCTGTGGTGCTGAATGACTGATTGTTTATTAACTAGGAGCTGCAGGCGGCTTCTGAAACACTCCCTTTGGCCATACTTGAAATGTTTTGGTAATCTTTTGTTTATGTAGGTCACAGCATTTCAAAAACTTTGCCAAGATGACTTTGCCTTCCTTCGGAGGCACTGGGCTGAGTTCCACTTCACATAACGACTTTGCTCACAAACAGTGACATACATTTTAGTCACAGGAAACGACGTACAACTGGAATAATCGACTTGTTTTCCATTTTTGTGAGCTTGTGATTCATCCTGTTGATTGCTGTGTCAGGGTCAACTCCTCGACATGATACTACAGTACCTCAATGGTGTGACGCTACTACAGTACCTCAATGGTGTGACGCTTACCTTGGTCGGAGGGGGTGACGTGAGCCAGAGTGAGCACGCACACCCCCAGGAACCACAGTGACACAGCCATGCTGGGCAGGAAGAGTTAGGACGTCACACCACCGGCTGCGTTAGGGGAGCCTGGGGAGGAAGCAGTGCAAGTGAGAGATTGAGAGTAAAGAACTGCACCCTTTCCCACTGTGCATATCAGTGTATGTGTGTGTGTGTGTATTTATGTGTGTGTATTGGATGGTCAATAACACACACTGACAATGAAAGAGTGCATGTGAGAAACACAACAAAGTGGGAGGAGGACAGAAGAATAGAGAGACAGAGAGGAGGGAGAGAAATAGAGATAACAATTGAGCAATCAGTGCAGCAAAAAGTCCCTCAATCTGCTGTTACCATGGTGATACCACAGTGCGGTCTGAGGGAGAGAGGGAGACAGACAGACAGAGTGCGAGGAGATATGCTGGGTGTATGTATCAGTGTGTGTTTGCATGTGTTTGTGAGTGAAAGCGCACGCGTGTTGTAAGTCCGTAATTAACCAGGAGCATCACTGGCCACTGACCCATAAAAGAGTCTTAATCTTTCTATCCTCACACACACACACACACATACACACATGCACGCGCACACAGGCAGGCAGGCAGGCAGAGGGCTGGACTCAGCTTAGGCCACTTTTCAGTAATCCTAAATAAATGATGTCGTGGAGACGATCTCTTCCCCAGCAGGGGTAACGAGGTAAACAGCTGACTGAAGGCGCAGGTGATCAGAGGGCAATGCTGTGCTGTGGAGTTTTACGGGGGAACATACGGGACGCAGGCAGATGAGCAAGCTACAAGAACAACAGTAATATGACTCCTTAATATAGACTGAACTCTTGGCCCTGGACAGCAGGGAGGATCGAGGCTGAACCGCAACATGCATTACATTTCTTTTTTTCCCTGCTTCGCATTACAATCTGCTGCTGGAGTATGTACACAAAATTGAGCATAATGGTCCCCGGAGTGTGTGTGTGTGCGTGTGCGTGTGTATGTGTGTGTGTGTGTGCGTGTGTGTGTGTGTGTGTGTGTGTGTGTGTATACATATGTATAGTTGCATGTGTTTATTTGTGACTTGCTTTTCTCTCCGTCTTCTTGTTAGGTAATGATGGGAGACAGATTTAGGTCACTCCTCAACAAATGTCCAACATGCATTCAAAGACTTGCGCTTGTACAAGTGTGCAGACCCAACACACACATGCACACACACACACACACACACACAGGCACATACGCACGCACATACATGCAGAAGAAAGGGAAGACAGACCTCTGCCTTCTTTAAGTCCACTGAACCAACAAGGCTGTAATAAAGGCCCCAGGACCACTGCGAAACACACACAAACCAACATGTCTACACACACACACATACACACACTAAACATAATACATAAAGGACTCAACAGAATGAGAACCTTTCCAATTTTATCACACACACACACACATTTGTGCACATGCATGTACACACAATACGTCTCATCTCATCCAAAACCCTTATGGCAGCATGTTCTTTTGCTTGCAACCCCCCATCTCTCTCTCTCTCTCTCTCTCTCTCTCTCTCTCTCACTCACTCACCCATACACACACACACACACAAACCCTCAAG
Source organism: Thunnus maccoyii (assembly GCF_910596095.1). Lineage (NCBI taxonomy): Eukaryota > Metazoa > Chordata > Actinopteri > Scombriformes > Scombridae > Thunnus > Thunnus maccoyii. Next base: position 32,227,097 of record NC_056534.1, read on the forward strand.
TGTTGATGCAGAGTAAGTAGAGCAAGGACACTGATGGGCCTTGACAAAGCCACACACCGAGTCCCCCTGTTCACAGCACCATGCTCCCTGCCTGCAACCAAAATCCAGCCCCAGGCCACCGGCCGGCCTACTTGGAGGAGCAGCAGTCGCTAAGTGAGAGTGTGTGAGTAGTGGGCCTGGAGTGAAATACATTATACACACACACACACGGGCATTAACGTTCATGAACACAGATATTATGCCAACAGTATGTTAAACATCCTCTAAACAATCTAACAAGTACATCTAACAGTTTTAACAGTGACACATTCATCAGTTGCCATAACATCAACATACAATTTTCCCCTTTTTGTTTCCCCTTTATACATACATTTAGTGTTGTTAAAACCATCTTATTTCACACTGTCTGTAGCAGCTCGTTTCATCTCTTCGTTGAAGCTATGTGATGTTTAAATCGAGGGAAATATTCAAACCCAAACAATGTTTTTTAAAGGCTGCACCATCTGCTCCAAAATATAGATGTTTTGTGCATATTTGTATCCATATTTCCCCAAGAATTCTTTGGAAACTTGAACTTGAACTTGAAAACCACTTGAATTTAAAATAAGGTTCTGTGGATTTGGACAATGTTTGGCTGCACAGCAACCTTACTCACCTGCACTGGCAGGTGTGATAACTAAGTCTAAGTCATTTATGAGGGAAAACTGGCAAATATTTACTGACTTTCAGCTTTTCACAGGTGAAAATATTTTTCCTATTTACATTATCATCAATGTATGTATTTGGGTTTTAGACTAAGCAAATCTAATTGCTAAGCAATGAAGACTCACCTTGGGCTCTGGGAGAGGCATTTTCACTGTTTTTACATTTTATAGAATAAACATTTAATTAGATAATTAAACAAAAAGATCATTAACAGATTGATCGGTAGTTAAAATAATCTTTACTTTGCAGCCTTAAATGACAGAGATGTGAAACAGGAGTCTGCTAAACAAATCCTCACAGACACACTGCTGTGGGAGGCAAATGATACCTGAAAGCCATTAAAGTCAGCCTGTTGGAAATCATTCAGACTGATGTGAAATCATGCCAGGTACAAAGACTCACACTGTTTAGAGATGCAGGCCATAAAATCAACAGAGAGAGGGAGAGTAACCTCCCCCTCTTTTGGTCAGAGAGCTATCAGTGCCTGAGGGTAGATCACTATGAAGCACAACGTGACAAAACAGCCGTGTAGTGTTATGTTCCTAATGGAAGAATGAATGTGTGTGTGTGTGTGTGTGTGTGTGTGTGTGTGAGATGGGGAGAGAGCAATCAAGATACGAGAGAGAGAGAGACAGAGAGATTAGACCTCTGACAGCACAGCGACAGCAAACGCTTTATTGGCTGAAATACTTTTTTAATAACAACAGTGGCAAGAATTTTCTTGTCGTTGCTGATAATATTTAAGGATTAAGAAAGGATTTGAAAACACACTACAGTGCCCTCTGTGAGTATGAGCCTGTTTCAGACCATTGACCTCTACAGCTCCCAGAGGGCTGAGGCCTACATGCTGCAGTCAAAGCCACTTACGGGGGTTTTAGAGCCTGTATGTTTGTCTGGTCGATGCGTGACTCTGGGGAATAGAGGTGTCGCCCTCTTGTCAATCATTTGCTTGTTGCAGGCAGGAAACACAGGCAGCACTCAGGGCCAAGTTCAGAGCATTAGGATCTGCACTGCATGTTGGCCGCTCCTGGGAGCATTAGCGTTTGTACTGTATGTAGCAGCCTTCATGCACACAAAGAAAATGGAAGGAAATTGCTTGCAGATATATCCAGACACAGTCATTTTCAAAGTCGCCCACTGTTTTTTTTTTTTTTTTTATGATTTTAGCCATCAGGTTTCACATATTGTCCTCTGCTAAAAGACTGAACTGAATACATAAATGTAATACATATAAAGAAAGGTAATTGCACTTATATTCTTCATGTGTGTCTACAGTATATTGAGGCTGTGTGTATGAACCTAAAGATCCCCTCCTGACATGTTTTAAGATGTAAATAAAACACTCTACTTTGAAAAATAATTAGCGTGTAATATGTTTTTTTCTGCAAAAAAAAAAGTTAAATTATCTTTCTCTTATCTTTCTATTATCTCTTATCAATTAAAATCCTTAAAATGTCATCTCCTCCTTCCATCTATGAATATGCAAATCATTTTAATTTCAGAAGTTTAACAGCTGGACACAAGATGTCTCCTACTTCACTGTAAAATCCATCCTGAGTGTTTGTGCACTGGAGGCTTCAAGTTTCTACATCACACTTGTGTGAGTTGCCTATTGGACCACGATTGGCTCCAAACCAGTTGTGATGTCACAAATCCTCCTTAAATGTACACGCCTTAAAGTCAGATTTTGATGAGCACAGAGAAACTTTCCACTTTCAGAAGATGAATGTGAAAACAGCTGTCTAGTGTCAAACTCTGCACAAACATCATTCTGCACAGTGAAGCTCAAACATCCAACTGTAGGAACAAGAAGCAAAACACATTAGTTTCCTCAAGACAACTTTCCTCACATATTCATCAAGATCGTGATGCTGCCCACAGCGAGTTATAGATCACCACGCAGGGAAAAACAACCAACTAGAATACATTAAAGAGTGATCTTTAAGGATGGGTTTGCAGTTTATTTTTAAGGCTGTCTTAAACCAATACTCACACACCAAGAATTTTCTTCTTTGAAAGATTTATTTGTCGCTGTAATTGTGCCTCCTCTCTTATAGGTTAGGGTGCCCTAACCTTGATGGGGCACAAAATCCACAGTGCCTGTTTCCTGCAAAAATGAATTCTAAAGTTCAGCTGAAGCTAATATGAAGCTCAGAACCCAACAGGTCACACTTGAACTGACGGGAAGCCTACAGGATGCTGCTTTTACATCATAAGGGATGGATGGCAAAGATGGGAAAGTTCCTGTGTTAACATCATCGAGATATATGATGATTACAGAGGATTAAAATACTGTGCATTGACACTATAATACCATATCAATTCAATCAGGGTTTAATCACATTGAACGACTGGCTGATTTGAGGCAGTTTCTAAAAAGACTTCCCAGAATTGCTACAATATCACAATATATCATGATATAAAATTACAAGAATACAAAGACCTTCATGGTCATTTCACCACAATTACATTTATACTTTTCAGTTCACTGCTACATATGCATGAAATTGCGTTTCCTGGGGCTTTGGTGAAAAAGTAGTGTAATATGAGAGAAGTATTTAAAATTTTGAATTTTAAATTTAAGGTTTAAATTAGTAGGTACAAATAATCGTGTAAGAAGAGCAATAAAATAAAATAAATATATACTGTGATGGAGGATTTTATCTATATGGCCCATCCCTACACCACAAGAACAAATATAGCTAACTAATGACTCTTACAGTGTTCATTTGGGTATGTAAGTATTATATAACTGTTTGACAGATTTGAAAAAAGGTGATTCATCCTTTTAAAATAGCACACTGTGATTAATCGTCACATGCTGCTCTTAGTTATCATAATATAACAGCAGGGAATGCTACATTAAAAAGATGTTGTAGTTCCTGGAAAAAACAACAAAAAAAAAACAACAAAATATCTTGGAGCTGTTTCGTTATTCATAACAGATTTCTAATGTTAAACACATGACACATCCACAGCTGCAGTAATGCTGCTCGAGGGACTCAGGTTTTACTGAGGTCCAAAAGTGCAAAAATGTGTTTAGAGCAGTTAAAACCTTATGCATCTGATGTAATTTTGAGCTTTTACTTGTTGCATGGTGATATACTTAACAGTTACTGTATGTGCACCACTTATTCTGAACAATCATTTAGCTTAGGTGTCTGTTGCTCTGTATGTCTTGTCCTGTCGACATACGATTTGTGTGTCAACGTAACCTGTTACTGTGAGCTGTTTCAAAATGTCACTATGTAATTCTGGGATGTGGCAAAATTTCATGGCTACAAAAACAGCCTCTGCTTCCTCTGAAATCGTTGACTGAAGTGTGACAGAGCAGAGCCGAGCTCTTGTTCGCAGGAAGGCAGAACAGGAGCTGGACAATAGGTTTGGACAATATGGTGAAATATACTGTGAGGTAACAGAATATTGTCTCCCATCAGAGATTTTGCCATATCGTATATTAGATGGAAGCTCCCTTTGAATATCTCTGGTAGTTTTAAACCACCATTGCATAATGTTAACACTGGATTTTAAGGTTTTATTCATCAATATGATGAAGTACTTTCATTTCTCAGCTACCAGACGCAAAAATTCCTGTCTGGTTATTTCATGCAAACTGTTTTTAAAATGAGTTTTCAGAAAATGTACTATTTCACAATATGCATCAATATCATGATGAAATTATACCATGACAGAAAAACGTATCCATATCACCCACAACATGAATATAACAATATATTTGAACAAGTACTTAACAAATACTTATCTGTATTTAGTGATGTAATTAAAAAAAATGTTTATTTCTGCGTTACACATAAGACAATTTTAAGAAAGAAAAACATTCATGACAGGAATATGATGATGACTAAAACAGGCCATCATTGTTCAGTTTCCTCCACTGCAACAGTCTGATAAGCTCAGGCAATTGTACCACTGAACAGTAATGCACCGATCAAGAGCAGGAAAACACAAGCTATACAGCAATATCACAGAGCTCAGAGTCAATTCATTAATCATTCGATTAAGAGAAAATGAACTGGCAATCAAACGAAACAAGAAATGGTCATTTTGTTTCCACTTTTTTTCATTTCATGGAGAAATCCATTAAAAAATTGTCATATAACTCAACACTGAAAATTGAAACCCTACAATATTATAATAAATAAAATCCCAGATGATGACTGGCTTCACATCGCAATATTGATATTACACTGATATATATCCGCCCCCAGCTCTGAACAGACCTGCGTAAACGCTCACGGCAAAAGCGAGGCGACTGACTCAGTGTATCTGACTGCTGCAAAGACACATGATAGGAGCCGTGTTAGGTGGTCCAAACAGAAAAGAGACAAATATGGTGCACTTTACAAGTCAAATGACAGAAAATCCATCCAAATTGTGTGAGTATGTGTGTGTGTGTGTGTGTGTGTGTGTGTGTGTGTGTGTTTGTGTGTGTGTGGGTGTGTGTTTGTGTGGGTGTGTGTGTGTGTGTTTGTGTGTGGGTGTGTGTGGGTGTGTGTGTGGGTGTCTATGTGGTTTAAGCAAATCAATTTGCTTTTTTTCTCCTCAGTGGTTGATGTAAATGATTTTTACATGGAAACAAAGCTTTACCTTTGTTTTCCCTTTCCCATATAAGATGCACAAACACACACACACACACACACACACACACACAGAACTAGGTGAGTCACCATATTAAAATTAGAGTTTTGTATCTCCATACACATAAGTTCAAATCAATCATCCTTTTCCTCTTTCTAACCCCAAATCTTCTATCTGATCAATATGACACACAAATGAACTACCTTCACACAGACACACACACTCAAGGTTACAGATGTAACAGAAATTCAGCCTGACAGGAGAGCAGGAGTCCTGTCAGCCACTGAGCTGTTTCTTCCTCCTCTCATCCCTCTTTCCTCCATCCATCCCTCAGCCTTCCTCCTCTTCTTCCTCTTTCATTTGCCTCCTTTTGCATCTTGCTGTCTGTCTTCCTCAGGTCACTCCTGCCTCACTGCCTGGCCTCCACCATTGACCCAGTCCTCTCTTCCCCTCTCTGAAATATTGATAATGGACTCTCTCTCTCTCTCTCTCTCTCTCTCTGCTCTCTTTTTCTGTCTGCCTCTGGTGATCTTTTTCTCCTTGTGTTCCCATCTGTGGTGAATCAGCAAACTCCGAGCCGCAAACATTCAAACCCAGCCCTGCATGCATTTATACCCCTTTGTGTGTATGTTTACACCACCGTTCGCCGCAGCACACCAGACACTGCAATGAAGGTGTGTGTGTGTGTGTGTGTGAGATAATCAACATAATTCAGCCCACCCATGACAAACCCCTTCAGTGGGGCAGCATGGGGACACCCTGAGTCATGACCACTTTCTCCCCTGCTCTCCTCTGAGGCCGAGAGGAGGCTAATCACGTGCACATGAATATTTCACAGCACTCATGGCTCACACTCCTTTACTACTGACCCAGCTTAATGGCAGCCAGGCTGTATGAGGCCCTGCACAGCAGCACATCAGATCTCTGTCCCTCAGTGATCAAATGGCCCTTGACAGCAGCAGCAGCAGCAGCAGCAAAGGAGCGGGGCACCTCTCCTGTCTTCTCAGGCATTGATCACGTATGTGTGCGTGTGCACGTGAAGAGAGAGTGAGAGAGAGTGAGAGAGAGAGAGAGAGAGAGAGAGAGAGAGAGAGAGAGAGAGAGATAGAGAGAGAGAGAGAGGAGGGGCGGGGTGCATCCTCATAGCCTATATCCATATCTTACCGTCAATCCTCCGGTTTCCCTCCTCCTCCTCCTCCTCCTCCTCCTCCTCCTCCTCGCTCACTGCGTCTCCCGCATCCCGTCTCTCCGCGTCCGCGCCCTCACCCACTATACTCTCCTCCCTGTCTCCCGCTCCGCTCTGCCCGATGCATGAAATAAAAATGAAATATTCAATAGGGATTGGTGATGGATCGGCGATACCTGCTGGGCTATAGGGCAGAAAGTAAAGCAGTCATTAGCGCGATATGTGCAACAACCACTGGGCGTCCTCCTCCTGTGATCAGTGTACTGTGTAGGGCTCCGCTCTGCTGGACCTCACACCCTCCCTCCGTCCTGTCGAGGCTCGATGTCTTCCCCGCTGCGCTGTGTGACTGTGCGTCACGTTGGTATCATAACTCCCACGGGTTTCATGCCCAGAGATGATGCTGGCTATATCGGCCTTATAGCTCCGATGGACGTGGGGAGGAAAATACACGATCGCACACACACGAAAACAATAATTAGACGGAAATGAACGCACAGACCCGGACTGCTCTGCGTCCCTCCGTCGATTCCTACACCTCACAAAGCCCAGTTGTCATTGTTGATCATATGCCTCCGAGATTGTTCACATACATCCTTGTATTTAACGGAAAATATCGTCGACGTGATAACAGCCGCTTTGCATATCCTTGAAGAATCGTGATGAGGCGCAGCAGCACATCAGGATGGATACGGGAATTTATCTGGGGTTTTTTTTTTTTAAAAAAGGCAGGAATCGTATAATAAAATTATGCTGAGGTAAAAAAAAGAAAAAAAAAAGAAAAAAAAGACAAAATAAAAATACAACAGCTGGACAACCAGGAGAGATAAGGTTTCCCGCTCCTGGCCTCGCCTTGCATCCGTCCTTCTCTCTTCTTCTCCTGGCGCGCTCTCTCTCTCTGTCTCTCCATCCGCTGGTCCGCTTGTTGCGCGTTCTGCGCTCGAGAGCGCGCGACGCGTGCGTGCGCACGTGTGTGTGCGTGTGCGTGCGTGCGTGTGTAAGTGTGCAGTGCCAGAGAGAGGCAGGGAGCGAGAGGTGGGCTTCGACTATATTATCAAGGTTTGTCTGACTGAGCAACAATAAGCTGCTGTGTAGGCAGGAAAGCAATATGGAATAAACAGCGGCTCATGTTTATTGAGGCCTCTGTGTCTTTTCCAGATCTGACCAGCTCGAATTTAGCTTTAGCATTTAACATTTCTCCCATGACAGGAGCATGATGAAAGGGGAGCTATTGTGTTTGGTGCACAGCCAGCAAGCACAGGCATTTGCAATAGTTCCATTAACCTTTGAAAGCGCTTTATCCAGAGCAGCCCTGAAAGAAAATATGGTCATTTTGTCCATCAGTCTGTAACACATAAATCATCATGTCACTGTCATTCATAACCTACCAATCACCCAATGACACTCCAGCCTCGTCATCTGTCACCACGTGCATTTTAACCCTAGTTATGCTCCTGCCAGTACTGTCATTACTCCTGAAATGCATAGAAGCACTCCACTGCTCTTAACATTTGCATGAGGCCTAATGGCAGCATATAGTTAAGGCTCAGGTCACTCAGAGGAGAGACTTGACTGGGGTCTTCCTCTAGCCTGCTGAGGGATCAGGAACTGTTACACACCAATTTGCCAATTTGAAGATCCTGACTGATGACATAAAAGCATCATCTATGCAGTTTACATGTGCGAGGAAGTGTTCAAAGGCTAAACACGACCCTTAGTGTGAAAGAAGATGAGTTACAGTCAAAGGAAATCACTGATTATGTAGAAAGCCAGTTTCTCCATAATTTCACTCGATTCACTTTGAATAGCACTGATTGCTTCATGTGTAGCCTATAAAGTGGAGCGAGACTTCATAAACACTCAAAGCACAACAGTCACTAACAAAATTATTTTAATGGCGCTGAATAATTCATTGATTTCACAATGTGCACGGTGTGTTTTGATTGGACGGTACAAATTATCATGTAGAAAAAGTGCAGTGCTGAGCTCTGTCGTTGAAGATGGGGAAATGGTTAGAGTAATTTCCTGGGTGTAATAAAACAAGCCGTAATGGCAAGACTTGGCTCAGAGCTAACCTTGGCTTGACTGTCTACTTGGCAGCATTCAAAGACTTTAAAGGCAGCCATTTCTAAGCTGAGGTCAGCATTGGTTAGCAGTATTTAGTGTTCCTTTAGATAGTGTTTTACATTACTTTTTATTGGTTGTTGGCATATCCACACCCAGTTAAACTGGGACTATGTTTACAGTGAGACCACAGCCATTGCTTTTTTAATAGAGAAGCAAAACTAGTCACAGTAGCATCAGTTTGACATTCATGAACAGGATGAGAAATGTCTGTATTTCCTGAAAGGGGTTTTGTTTGTGATGTATTGACAGCATGTGTAGAATCTCTGTGACAAAGCTTTTAATTACTAATCATGGCAACTTTTTGGGAAACCCTCACTCATGTCCTCTTGTTCCTGCTCTCATCATCATCATGGTGACCCCCCTCCCCTCTCGTCTTTTCCATCCACTCCTCCATCCTCCTCCGCATTCTCATCTCCACCTTCACCCCACCCTCTGCGCTTTTTCTTCTTCTTTTTCTTCTTGTCATCCTCCACCTTGTATTTCAGCCTTCTTACAGGGTCACTGAAGCTGCGCATGGACTTTTCCTCAAAGTCCTCGTTGATCATGAAGTTCCTGTCGATGAGCTCCGCTGCCTCCTGCCAGTTGCGGTAGCAGTCTGGGCCGAGGCGGAGGATCTCCTCCACTGCATTCGGGATGAGGATGGAGCAGTCAGGACGCAGGACCACCACTGTGGGCAGCTCCTCCACGTCAAACATGGCCTCCAGCTCCCTGTGGACACACGCACGCTGGCACACACATTTGCATGGAGCTAATGGATTTATACAGCTAGGTATATTTACATTACAATCATCCCACCAGCAGGTTGTGCATACAACTAGCTAGCCAGTCCCACACACCTCCTGTAGGGGTCCTCATAGGCCAGGAACAGGCACTTCTTTGGCAGCTCCTTGAGGAAGCTTTCTTGCTCTTCCTCTGATTGGTCCAAACTGACAAATAAAAGAAAAAAAAGAAAATCAATTTGCTGTGAGATATGAGATGAATCCAGGTGTCATGTTAGTTTGTTTATTCCTTTCCTCATGAGGATATTTGGTTCCTATAAAACTAGGAAATGACTGAGAAAAAGAAGGACTAAAAAAAATCACCCTGTCTGAGTATCGTCAGAATATATCAGGGTTGATGTGAGGAAAGGACGAGGACCGTGAGATTTTACTGGTCCTTATCATTACCAAGGGCTACAAGGTTGATGGGGGTAAGAGACATGGGTAAGCATATGGTTGACTGGATTAAGTGTAGGTTTTGAGAATAAATGTGTGTCTGTTATACCTAATGTACAGGAGAACCAGCTGAGCTGCGCGATCCACATAGAATTCATCTGTCAGACGTTTGAAGAAGTCGGTGAGCATGGGCGCAAACTGCTGGCAGCTCTCACATGCAGCAGAGGCGAAGAAGAGCATCAGGATGCGGTTCTGCAGGCGCATGGTGATCTCACGTTCTGTGTCCAGCTCATCCTGGTCCTTGTTGTTCTTCACCAGAACCCGGTCAACGAACAGATCCGCCATGATGAAGTGTCACAGTGAAGAGGACTGAGGATTAGGAAGTAATACTAATTTATGTACATTGGTTTAACAGGAACATCAGAAATGCACAACATATTGATAGTTTTGAAGGTTGTGAGGAGAAAACAACCATTAAAAACACATGAGAATACTTGGGGGAAAGTCTTGACATTTTTAAAGATTTATGTTGTCTGCTGTGTGGTTAAGATGAATTAATTAGTCTGTATGTTTCCACTCTGTCATACTTCTACACCTCCCATTAATCATATGAGCACATCTCGCTTGTGGTTAAATTGGATAATCCTCACAGTCGCTTACCTCTAACGGATATTATCTCCACTCGAGGTAGCAAATCCAAAAAGAGAACAGCTTTCCAAATATGTTTTTTTTTTCTTTTCAACTCTTCCTGAGTTGCACTTGAATCACTTCCAAGCCTGTCAGTTTGTATCACATTCACTCATTGACTGTGTCTCCTTCACCTTAATGGCAGAAGCTGCTCATTCCCCTTTTCCTTTGTGTGCCTGCACTCCCCCCCCCCCCCTCCTCCTCCTTCTCCTCTGTCTGAGAGGGAGGGATTGAGAGACAAGGTGACAGAGGGACAAGGGACATGAAGTGCTCACAGTGTTTTTGTGCGTGCAAGCACACGGCAGCTGAGCGAGCATAATGTGTGTGTGTGAGAATAAAGAGCTGAGAGACATGCCACAGTGAGACCTATATTATTCCATATCTAAAGGCGGAGCAGAACCACAGGGAATATCTGTCTGGTGATAGTTTGATTCACTCTGCAGTCACATCAATGACATACTGTACAGCCACAGTCTGTGTTAGGAGAATTTATTGGTTTTTGTAGATCAATACAACTTAAATTTAACCCTTTAGTAACAAAATAAAAGGTACCACAAGTGACACACCTTCAAGTAAGAATAGCAAAGTAATGCTAAAAAAAATAAATAACGTACATTTCAAACCTCATACATACAGGAGCAGGTGCCAGCACCTGAAATCTCTTTAAAGTAGCAATCTTTTTTACTTCTTTTTTTTTTTTTTTTTTTTTTTGGAGCCACCTGGGGGCATAAAAACTCCAGAGCAAGCAGACATACACATACATCTAGCAAACATGGAGCAACAAGAGCATTCAATTCTGGCCACCTGATGGATGTAAGCTCAATATTCACTCTCCTTTCAGCTCTGTTTTGATCTCCATCAAGCCCTCAGGATAATATGCAGGTGTCTAGCTTCCAGATGTTTGACCTTCTTTACCATCCACTCGCCATGTGGTGCAGGCTACAGTAGAGAGTTTACTACAAGCGGCACATTTCACATTACATGTAAAACACATCATTTGATCCAGTGAAACTGTTTTGAGGCATGTACTGTATGTTTCTGTGCACAACATTTGAAAACAGTGACATTTACTGTAACTTTTTTTTTTAAACTTATATACAGTAACTGACAGCAAAAACATGAGTCAGTCATTCGTTGACAGGCTGGTAAGAGTTAAAAAGACTGCATCATATTTTGAACATAGTAATAATATTCTTATTATATAATAATAGCTGAGCAAAAATGTATAATATTACAATAACAGTTGTAGAAGTATTCATAGTAACATTTTCTTAAAGATAAGTCAACTCAATTTTGTGTCAATCCTTTCAAAATTTTGTGTGTTCTGTGCAGGAAGGCCAGGAGCAAACCTGTCTTTTTTATTATGCTTCTACATGCCTCTACACTTTACTGACAGCAACAAAACAAAGGAGCTCTGTGCGGTGAGCATTCTTTAAGACTCTACTGTACCTGCCATTGCAGGCAGAGAAAATATGTCCTTAAGAGCCTGTGAAGAGGCTGTAGTATCAGTAACCACAAATAAAGTATTTAAGAGGGTGGACTTGAAGACGTGATGTAAGACAATTACTATCAAGATCAACAAGGTTTTGCCTTTTATATATATATATATATATATATACACATATATTCCCCTTTCATTCCTTTTCCTCATCTTCTCCTCCATGTTCCTTTATCTCCCTCCTTTCTCTTTGTATCCCACGCTCCCTCTTTCTCTTCCACCTCTTCATTTCCAGCTTTTCCCTTCCCCCATAACTTCCACCATCTCTTTTTCCTCTTGTCGTCCTCTGTTCTGTACTTGAGTCTCCTCACGGGGTCAGTGGCAGTACGCATATTTAGGTTGTCGAACTCCTCGTTGAGCATGAAGGTCCTCTCAACCAGCTCTGCTGACTCCTGCCAGTTGTGGAAACAGTCTGTACCGAAACGACAGATGTCCTGCACAGCATTTGGAGAGAGGACAGAGCAGTCAGGACGAAGGACCACTACTGTTGGTATGTCCTTCACCTTAAACATGGCCTGAAGTTCCCTGAAAAACAGAGAAACAACACAGGTATGACATTGTACTCGATTCATGTATAAACTATTAGTAATGTTATAATTTCGCTAGACTATGCATGATATTAGTGTGCTTTAAAGGACATACAGCCTAATGTAGCTTTAGAAACACACACTAACACAGGTTAAACACACATATATATTGTGAATAACACAAAAAAGAGTATTATCTCTCTCTTCCTCCATCCACCTACTTCCTGTATGGATCCTCAAAGGCCAAAAACAGAACCTTTTTGTGCATGTCTTTGAGGAATCTTTCCTGCTGCTCCTCTGATTGGTCCAAGCTGGAGAGAGGAGATGGAAATGGAAATCTTATGAATGATAAAACAGTGTAAATGTGGGGTTACACAGTCACATGTGTGCATCAAAGAGATAAAGGGAAGGAAAGATTGAGACCTGATGTAGATGAGAGTGAGCAGTTTCGGGTATTCGATATAAGCTGGATCTTTCAGTCTCTTAAAAAAATCATTCAAAACGGGTGCAAACTCCTGGCACTTTTCACTCTCAGCAGATGCAAAGAGCAGCAGCAAGATGCGGTTTTCAAGGATCGCGACAATCTCGCGCTCTGTGTTGAGCTCATCCTGGTCCCAGTTGTTCTCCACCAGGACATGGTTGAGGAACAGGTCCACCATGATGAAACGACAGCAGTAGGAAAGGGTTTAAAAGCCCACTGTGGAGAGAAGAGATGTTAAAAAATGGATTTGTTTACACACATACGCTACAATATTAATGTCTTATCTTATTATGACCAGAGCAGTACATTTCCTGCATTCAAGATGTATACCACCACAGGAAAATCCATAGTCAGATACAAAGTCAGAAACACTGTTCGATATCATCCAGAGATCATCTGAGATTTTCAGAGCAGCCCCAGGAGTTCAACTTTAGTCATTAGTGATTTCCTATATTTCCCAAAATGACCTTGAGCAACCCAAAGAGAACAAGTGTGAAGCTGTTGCAGCTGTGATCTATACATATATTTAAGAAAAGAAATCAGCTTTCCCAAAGTGAGAAAACACACAGTGCTGCTGCAGTGTAGTACGGCCTATCACAGTTTTAAAATCACAGGAATGATGTTCTGATTGTAACATGATGCATGACTACTGGTTCTTATTTTTCAATGCCTAAATGAAAATTAATCAAGCAAAGAAGAAAGAAAGAAAGTGAAATACGATACACATCGATATCTGATATCTGAGCCTTTTTATGTATGCATTTACTGTGTCATAAATAATGGAGAAACATATGTTTAATGATAATTATTTGGTGTTTTTAAAATCAAACTGCAATCAATATACCAAGTATACTGTAGGTGTCCAGTACGTCTTCTAATATTTAGCCTACATACGGCGCTCTTCACATGAAACTCATTTTCAGTGCAGGAGAGAAATCTCTCTAAGAACAAAAGTAGCTTTCATAACTGCGGTAGATTCAACTTGAGTTCAGTCACTATTGAAGTTTCCTGTTTTTAATTAGAGGAAGGTCAGAAACAAACATCATTTTGTGTTATTTATTTAAGAGATATACTGTATTCTTTTCTTTCTTATCCATTTAATTATCTTGTGACCCTTCAGACTGATCCTGTGACCCCTTGACTGCCAAGTAGAGTCTTTGGTGACGTGATGACAACTGACCCAACGTGATTCACTGATGGAGACTGTGAGATGCTGCTGAAAGCTCTGGAAAAAAAACTATAGGCAAACATTGTGTTAATATAATTTTGTAAAAGTCTAGAAAAGGACTGTGAGTAACTGAGACCACAATTTGCTGTTAATCATTTAGATGGAAGAAAAAGTGTTGATGCATGTCTGCACTTTCTGTAGCAATAACACTCAACCGGATTTTTAAAAAAAGGAATATAATGATCTCTTTATTTTAACAATTGAAACAGTTTTGGGTGGATTCTCCCTTTAACTGATTCTGCTCAGTGTCTTATTGATGTTAATTTATTTATGTTGCTGTCTACAGGACATACAGTCTCTATAGGTTACATTTGTTTTTGTAGTAACCATATCTAAAGACTACTTAGCAGCCCAGCCTGCCCTTCAGAATCAGGATGAACAAGGCATTTATGAGATGATGTTTTCCAAGAGCAGACTTATGGCTCAGAACAAAGAACCACATAAAAAATACATTTCAGATATAGAAATAAAGTTCAGGCTCAACAGCTCAGAAATGTGCTTTATCTGTCTCGGCCACCCTGTATTTTACTGTTGCAGCAGACGCTGCAGGCTGCGAATTGACACCGATAACCTCACAAATTAGATTTGGCTCTGTGGCTTTGAGCTGTGCCATATCTATTTGAGACTACAACTCTGGACTGAAACTTCCAAGGCTGATGTAGAAGAAATATGTTTGAAATTGAACAGCATTGGACCTTACCTGGAAAAAAAAGAGGATTTACTGTAACACTCAGAAAGGTCAGAGCTTAAATCCTACATTTGGAAAAGTTATTTCACAACCATCCAGTTCACTATTTGAAGCTCATCGATTGCACCTGATATATACTAGCGACAATGCCTTGTTTTGTTAGTAGCTAATTTAATAGGCCATCAATCTTGCTATGTGTAGTGGCAGCTGAATATACCCAAAGTAATTTACCTCACCTTGAAACTCCTTGACTCAAATATATTCCAAGTTTCTCTTGCCAGCCATTGTATTCTTTCCTTGATTTGTTTTCCTCTCTTACTCCGTTCCTCCTTCACTTTTTTCCTTTAAATCCTGTGAAGTTGTTATTTTACCAACACCTTTCACTGGCTCTTCACCCCTCTCTTTGTGATATGTTCAACTTGCACTCTGTGGTCTACCCGGGAGATTACAGATAGCTGTAGGTGTGGCAGTCCTGTAATTCAGGGGCAGAGGTTGTGCCTGTGTGTGTGTGTGTGTGGGCCTTAAAAACTCCAGCTCAACAGTAGCAATCTTATTACTTAAAGAGAAGAAGGGAGGGAGGAAGGATGAAGAAACAGGACAAATTGGATTGCAGAGGGAGGGCTGACATGTAGGTCAAGTGGTGAAAAGAAACAAAGAAAGAAACAAAGAGCGATTTTATTTCAGCATCAAGCGAGGCCTCCTAACCTGCCTCGACGTCCCAATCATGGCCAATAGGTGCTAGTTGGAGTCTTACTAATTACTGTCATTTATTTACCCCTCAGAGCATAATAATGATTCTTTTGCATCCTGTCATCAAGGTGATTTGACAGCCAGGATACGGAGCGTTGAGGAAATGAACTGAGAAAGTCGATAGTTTGAGTCGAGCCTGGTGCTAGTAAACCCCAGCAGGTGCTACTGTAGAAAAGTGGCTATTGATCTGCGGTGGCTCTTGCAGAAAATACCTGGCTTAATCTCAGAGAGAGGGGTGAGGTAAATATAGAGGTGGGGTGGGGGGGAGAGAGAGAGATCTAAAAGGATTAGTCTGAGTCACACAGACGTGTGCGACGGCACGTGGATGCACACGCGCACACACACAAACACGCAGGGCTTCCTCTGGTATAATAAACATAAACATACTGTGCACACATGTGCAAACACACAGAGACACACACCAAAGCTTTTT
Source organism: Thunnus maccoyii (assembly GCF_910596095.1). Taxonomy (NCBI): domain Eukaryota; kingdom Metazoa; phylum Chordata; class Actinopteri; order Scombriformes; family Scombridae; genus Thunnus; species Thunnus maccoyii. Next base: position 32,243,157 of record NC_056534.1, read on the forward strand.
ATCCCGTCAGTCCTCGGGGACATGCAACAGAACGGTGAAGATTTCTGCACAAAGTTATTGTAGTCACAGCCTGCTCTCATGCTGCACGTCCACACACACATACAGTCAGTTTCTCCCCAAGTAGTTGCAGGATATACTCTAATTTTAATCTTATTCAATGACAAACTACTGGAGAAAATGTTTGATGCAAATATCGTAGCATGGTCATGCATCATAGATAAATGGTGAAGAGATCATCAGTGTAAACAGTGAAGCAGGAGGAGTGATGGCAGCCTGCTGCAGCCCAAACTGACCATTATGTACGAGCAGGGCAGGCAAACACCAGCAGGCCCTAATTAAAAGGAATGTTTCCACTGGCTTGTGGGACGCTGATTTCTTATGCTGAAAAAAATAACTGCTGTGTGCCAAAAAAAGGAGGCAATTTTGATATTTTTGCCACTGTAGCTCTGGATAAAAATGAACTCAAAATCTGTACAGTGTTATTCCAACCATATACTTTCAAGTAAGCTTTGAGGTGCTGTCCCTCGTGTGTCTCCTTTTAGCTCGATCTATGTTCAATATAAAACACCACAACCAAACAAGCCTTTCATTATAAAGATTTTTATTTTTATCTTTGGTAAAAAAAAAAAAAAAGAGAGATAATTTGTAAACTTAGAAGAGAGACAAAACATGAAAAGTTACTAAAAATCTATATTCATTTTTTTTAACCGATGTTCAAACAAAATGCAACAAAAGTTTGGGTTAAAACTGCAACATGTGGAGAGAGGAAACTACACTAAACCAATGTACTGCTGCTGTCAAAGTGTGCAATTTTTTCATAACAAATGAAAGACGCTGATACATTCATGAGTGAAAAACATAAGTAAGGTTATTAAGTAAGAACCATATACAACATATAATAAATAACACACTGGCTACTTGGAGCGAACCTAAACAGCAAAGAAGCTGAGAGTCATTAGAGGAGAAGAGGATAGAGTAGTGGCTCCCAAACTGAGGATCGGGACCCCCACGAGGGGTCGCAAGATAAATCTGAAGGGTCAAAAGATGATTGACAGAAGAGAAAAATCTTCTAAACATTTTTTTCTTTGCTTTTGTTCTTGTAAATTACAGGATAATTTTACAGAAATCACTCTTTGGTAGAACTCATCACAGCCAGTAGACACATGCAACAGTCTTTCTTTTAAAGACATAATATGTAGCATTAAAATCTCTAAAAACAACTAAACCTATGTTATATATTTTGTTTAATTGTGTACTTACATTATCCCAAATGTTTCCAACAATGTTCAAACCCAGAGAAATCTTAAATTTTAATCAAGATAACGACTTGTTTCATTTGGTCGCCTGTCAACGGCGTCATATCCGCTTTAACCCCATCTATCTGCTATAACTTCAAGGGAAACACGGGAAAGACCAGATGATGAGTCAGAGAGTGAGGAAGGAACTCGACGAACTAGCCAGCTAGCCACTCTATTGTTTACGTTTGTTTGTATAGCTCACTCATGACGGAACATGATTATTCACTGCTGTTTGCTGTGCGTCCTGTCGCCGAAGCCGTCCCCGTAAAACGCAAACGTACTGGTGAACCAAACGACCCGAAGAGTTCTTCTTCTGTCTGAGTCACGCAAGATTGATTTTCAATTGACAATGGTGGTTGTTTAACAATGAAGACAACAACTCTCATGATCCCACGCTACTTGACAATGTCATCAAACTACGTCTTTTGTTATTATTTTGATTGGGAGACCCCCTCGCGGCAGAAATTACATATTGTGTGTTTAAGGGGTCACAAGGCAAAAAGGTTGTGAAATACTGAGACAGAGTATAACAAAGAATAACAAAGGCAACATTTTAGTACTTTTTGAGCTTTTTGTAATTCAGAGGATCCCATTTTTCACTCAAAACATATTGCAGCTTTAACATGTGACATTTTATTGATGTGAACACCAGCAGCTTCTTTTTTGTTTGGTAAATGCACTCAATAGAAAATGTATATGTGATGTAGTAGGGGGGAGGAGTCTGGGCAAATTTAGAAGAAAAATGGAACTAATAACGGACCAGGCTGTGGTCAAGGGATGAGCGTTGGATGCAATAAATAAAACGAAAGCTGCTAGCTGACTCTTCAAGAGTTAACTCGACATCTAACCTCGTCTCTTAGGAGAAAGGTCAAATAACAGAGAGAGAAATGTTTGAGAAATAGCACTTCATATGTCCAACTACTCTGCCTGTCCTCCCTCTTCCCCTGCATGCTGTTATTATACTCCTTCCCTCTTATCCATTTCCCCCAATATCACAGCTTTGTTCTCTCTCCCTCCTCCTCATGTCCTCTCTTCTTCATCACAGCTCTTCCCGTGCGCTCCAGTTCTCCAGTTCAGACTGCAGTACGTCAGAGTTCTTGGCCTCAAAGCTCAGCTTCTCCTGCTCCTGAGTTTTCCTCGACTTGGCTCGGTCCCAGTCAGTTCTCACCGTCTCGTTGTCCCAGACTACGGATGTCTCAGTGTCACTGATGTAGCCCGTGTCTCCTGTGTAATGGGTTGGATACACCAGAAGCGGCTCGGCGGAGAACGCATGCAGGTCCCGATGCTCAAAGTGGTCCATGTACTCTGAACTGATAAGTGAGAGGAACAGATTAACAAAGACGCCACAGGAGAGGAATCAAAAAGAGGAAATAGATGAGAAGAACAGAAAGAAGATGAAAGGAGCGGAAGGGTTATACTCACATCGGATGTTTATCATACATGACAGGAAGGAACTCATCGACAGGAAGCATCTTGGTCAGAGGCTCGGCCCTGAGGAGCTTCTGTGCTCCTTGTAATGACAACATGTAGCCTAACGTCCAGTAGGAGTAGTCAGCCTCTACCAGGTTGTGGATGTTTGGTACAGACTTCTCTGGATGGTCCACCTGCATTCGCTTCCGCCCGATATAACTGTTAAAAGTTAGGAGAGACAATAAATACTACAGATAGAAAACTTCCCAAGGGAAAAGTCACACCAGCATTTATATGAGTGAAATTCTGGACTGAAATCAGTTCACTTCAACTTAACTACACTCAAATGACGATTGCTGTGCACTGTGCTGTGCCAGTATCTCCATATATGATGGACTTTGTCATGCATGTGGTCTTTCCTTTCATTTTTATGTACAACTTATATAACTATTGACTTGAAGCTGGAGTGTGGGACTCTTGTCTCCCTTTTCTGGCAGTGAGAGAAATTACAAAAACACTGTCAGCACGTGCTCACGTCATTGGCTCCGCCATAGCCTACTCCGTAGCTACTGTTGCAGCTGTTAAACAGCAGGTTGAACACAGCTGCTCATCTTCTGTACTAATGATTAAACAGGCCTCCCTGTTAAATCCATCCATGTGCATCCAAGCCTTGGAAGTGCACAAACTTGCATCGTCCGTGCGTTTTACTTTGAATACTCCAATGCCAGGAATAGCTCCTTCCACTTTGCTATTATATGACAGTTCCTCTTTGGGTGAAATGCTGTGAATGTGAAAAAGCTGGAGCACAGAGCTTAGTAGTGGGATGCTAAGATGCATTATTCCCTCAAGTGTTTTCAGTATCTGATCAGGGGTGTCTGAGATATCATGTGTGACAGATGGACGGATTTCATTGTGGGAGGACAATAATCCTTTCTGTTTACTACGCTGTGTTTTCATTCTGTTCACTGAAGCAGCACTCACATGAGATCCCAGTCCAGCTTGTGTTTCGTCACCTCCTGCAGCAGTGCCTGAAGACGTCGTCTGAAGAACACCTCAAAGCGGAGGTCGTCCTCTATAACCAGGGAAGTGTGCAGACCACGATCTACTATCTACACATACACACATGTAGAACTTTTTCATTCCCTGTTGCATTAACTTGTAAGATGTGGTTAAACATATGTAATCTTGGTGGAATTTTTAATCTGAAATATAAAACAGCTACAGTTTGAAATACTGTGATGCAAAACGGAAACAAATGGAAACTCTTATATACAGTATGAGTACATTTTCTCAGATAATTTCCATTTGATAAAACTTAACTGTCTATACAGTAAAATCAAGCCATCCACAGATTTCTCATGGCACAACAGCAAGTTATTTCACACAAGGCTGGTATATTTATTGGAACATAAATAAAACAAAGTCATTACTCCCACCAAGCTGCCTTTCCTCACACAGACTGAGTTACTGTGTTTTTCAGTAGTAAATGTTATCTACCGGCAGACCCAGAGGCCTGAGGCCTGATCGAGCTCCTCACCTCCTTCCAGATGTTGTAATGAGAGAGGAAACAACCCAGTTCACCCTTAGTGAGAGGTCGACCATGATAAGGGTCTTTGTAACCCGGTAGCATCTTAATCCCCATGGACTCTATGTCAGTCTTGTTCAGAGCTCTGAGGGTGAGAGAGGGGATAAAAAAAAGAGATTACCGATGTAAACAATAAATATGTGGGTGTAATAATGGGATGAATACACAACTTGTGCACAAAAACATACAGGCCATGCTGGTGCCTTTTTACTCATTCTCACTGTTTTAAAAAAAGATAATCAATTATGTAAAACATGTCACAGTAACGATAACATTCCCTACTGTACATAGAGATTAGAGTTTCCTCACAAACAAGCTAAAATTATGTGGTTCAGGGAGTCTTTAAATGACAGCATGCACCCTGCGACTTTTCACCTGGTTGTTAGTATCAGCCCTGCCTACACTGCGTGTTGCAGTTGCACAAATGAGGAAGACACAGGCAGTGGGGGAGGAAGACGATTAGAAACGTACTTGCCATCCACAGCGGCAACAACCTTACAGCTGATCTCCTGCTCGTACAGTGTCCTTAACATTCGCTCACGACGGTCAGCTCTCCGAACCAGATTTATCATAAACACCTGGGTGCACACAAATGCAAAACCTCAAACACATGCTTAGGCTGCTGCGTGTGTGTGTGTGTGTGTGTGTGTGTGTGTGTGTGTGTGTGTGTGTGTGTGAGAGAGAGAGAGTGTGTGTGTGTGAGAGACTGTTTGTACCTCATCAAAGCCCATCTTGTTGGGCTGCTTGGGAGGAAGAGACAGGAAGCTGGAGGGCTCCAACGGAGGATTTTTCACTTTCAAAGAAAAATGGTGGAGGGTTACAAAGAGAATTTGTAATGTGTTACAACAGGGGTTCCCAAAACGTGGCCCAGGGATCCTCATGAGCTTCCCAGTGAGCTCCAAAAATGAGTCACAGTTTCACTGTTGCTTTAATTTTACAGAGTAGAATTTAGCAAAATGACAGTAAGGATATTTTATTATTATTAAACATTTTGTGGGTTTCACAACATATAATGTGACTAAGTTATGTTTATCAAAAGACTCTTTCAACCATAAATCTGATAACATGAAATCTACACAACTAATCTGCTATATTTCTTTGCACACACATTTCCTGTTGTATGCATCATTTGTAGTTTTCAATGCTTATCTGCCAACCTCTTAAATGGAAAAAATAGCAGTCTAATTAAGTAAGTTCTTTTACCAGAGGGATATGTTGTATTTCTATGTAGAAGCTTGTAACTCTAAAACTCATAACTTTATAGCTTTAGGCTACTTTCAAAGAACCAAAAAACTTTCATTGCAATGAGATATGATGAGGTCTAATCACACTTAGTGTCTATTTAGGTGCTCAATCATAAGTAAACTCACCCTTTTCCTAAAACTGTAGAACATAATCAAATAATTCAAATCTATCTGAGCTCTGTTTGACCTCTGGACTCACCCATGATCTCAAGCTGAGTGTGCAAGAAGCTATCTGCTTCATCCTGCAAAGTAGCGTGGGAGCGCATAGGAGCTGGGAAATATCCATAAGATTCTTTGTTGCACACATACATCTGCACATCTGAGAATGATGAAGGAGAGACAAAACAATGCTTACACATTGAACCAGAGAGAGAATTCACCAGCCCTCTTCATAACAAGTCAACCTGTGCTGCATTTGTCCCACCTGCCATGCGAGCTGAGTAGGCAAAGACAATGACATCATCCAGGGCCCAGCTGTACTCTGTGTGTGGCGGATAAAAAGCCAGCTGACGAGAGGCTTCTTTCCGTAGGTCCAACAGGTAGGTAGAGTGGACCATTGGTACAGCAAAACAGCCACGACGCTCCTGCTTACGGATGGGCATGTAGGCTGGTGTTCGCTTGTAGTAACCCTGCAGGGAGTGCACACAAACATTTCATAGTTATGCAAAATTTTCATCCAGCTTGTTGTTTCAACATGAACTATAAAGTTGGGGAGGACTTGATGTCAGGCAATTTGACTTGGCTGTATCCCAAATAGTCTATGAGAAGACTTTACAGGAAGACATATCTGTATATTTTACTACTAAATTACTAATAACATAACTTTGAATGTGAATATCATGAAATTGCAAGTGACTTCCTGAGTAATATCAACAAAGAGGAAAAGACATTGATAGTCATTGATTATTGCCTTTTGGCTAAAGGCCTATTTACTGTTATATAAGAATATCCTCTGTAAAGAAATCATAGAGGCAGACTCTTGTTTGGAGTTTGTTTATTGCATGCTCTTCCTGGACACTACCCTGATTTTAAGAGATGACTAATTGTAGGCATCCTCCATCGACAGAAATAGATCACAGACAGCTACGGTATGAAAGCACGATGTGCAAATATGCAGTGTGTGATACAGCAGCAAATTTGCTTAGTCATGATCATGTCAGCATAACCTTTGTTACAATTTTCTCTTCCACACTGTCTAATAACATGAAAAACCTGAACCATATCTGCAGCACAAATAGAGGCAGTGCCTGGTAAAGCCGGTGGTAACAGAGTGAGAAAGTGGAGCAAATCTATCAAATTAAATAACGCGCCGTGTGGATTATACACTATATAATCTACTGATATTACAAACATTAATCAAAGATAAACATTATTATGTTATATCAGATATTTTAAGTTTCAGATCGCCACTGAGTTTCATCGGCTCTCCACACAAAACAAATCATTTAATTTACAAATCATATTTACTTGAGTATAGAGCTGCAAATAACAATGATTTTCTTTTCTTAGTTGATCAGAAAATAATGAAATATATCGATCACCATTAGAGGAAATGTTCTTGAGCATTCATTCGAGGATTCACTTACATTTCAAGCAACAACATACTTGTAGCTATGCAATAGTAAGTTTATGGTATTTTTCACAAATAGTATGGTATACTGTAGTATAGAGTGTGACGCTAATGGGGCCAATTAACGGTAAATTGCAAAATCTAATCACCATCAAAATAGAGGCCATTCTTATTTTCTTTTTCAAAATACCAACTACATTCCTTAAAATCATGCATACATGTGGAAGGCTTAAAAACTTTATATAGTCCCTTTTATTTGTACGTTTTTTCTTAGGAAGAAAACACTGAAAAATAAGTATCTTTTACCAACTTAACACAAGTTTGAAGGACATGCAAAGTGTACTTAAAGCTACTATACAGTTGCGAGGGGTGAACAACTCAAAACATAACATCTACAGTACCTGTGAAGTCATGCCGCACCAGAAGTTGGAGTACGCAGCTCTGGACTCTAACATTGGAGCTACGATGGTCTTGTTCTCTCTCATCAGTTTCCACAACACATCTGGATTGGTGAGCAGGTTGTCACAGTCAGCCACCTGCAGACAGGAGAAAAGGGCATCATATTGACATGAACTATCACACACACACTGTAGATGCACATACATGCACACAAAATGTCACGGCACTGCCATTCAATGAGTGATTGTAGCCGCTACTACATAATTTAATCATTGAGCACTGTGAGCATAAGCAGCTCCTTCCTATTCCCTCTCATCTCAAAGCTCTGTAATTTTAAACAAGCCTTGCCAACAGACTGCACTCATATTTTCAGCTGAGTGTTCTTTACTCTGGTATGTTTTGAATAACTGCTGCTCCGGGTCCAGAGAAGAACACTCTAGCAATACCAAACAACATTTAAACCTTCTGTATGTGTGTCTCACCAGGAACCACATATCTACTCCGACACATGAAGAGCGCTCCTAGAAAACCTGCATATTTCTTCTATCATAATTCTGTATTTGTCCAGATGGTTTTCATACAGCACCCACTGCCAATTTAAAGCTGAGGTCATTCTTAAACTGGCCTTATTTTCTTTATATTAGCACACAGTCCCACATGTCTCCCGGTGACTGAACTGTTTTATGATATTTTTGACCTCTTTTTCATTTCATATCATGACCATGAAAAAAATCATTTCTGATTGGCTGGCAGGTGCATGTTAAAAATCGTACATAAGGGGACCTAACACTCAGTCAAAATCAGCAGTTTAACCATCTCTAGATCGGTGCACATGGTATCTTAAACTGCAGGTAACCATAGCAACAACATTTATCCTCCATTGCCAGTAAACGCTCACTGGTTAAAGAAAACCCCTAACCATGAGTTAAACTGAATACAAACAACTGCAATATCATGTTGTGGTGTCTGTACTTCCACTCTCACCATTACTTTACTATACCATCATTACGCATTTGTGCTTATTTAAATATGTAACAAAGTAACAAAATTGCTAAATACAAATAAAGGCTCAGATATCATAGAGACAGTCTTTGAGAGTGTGCCTCTTTCCTTCTTTACAATCAGTTTTACGGAATGAAAACATTTAACAAATCTGCATTTGTGAGCAGTCATTAAAAATGTCAGCTTTAGTCATAAGCCATGGAATAAGTCACTTTGCTGCGCAATGACTAAGCTTTGGTTTCTCTTGTACATTTCTCTACAAGCACACATTGGATGGGTGGGTACTTAAAGCGTCTGTGCCATGAAGCAGCCCACTTCACATTTATCTCCTCTCACATCTGACCCTTTTTCAGAGACGGCAAAGAGAGTACATAATAACAAGAGGCTGTGAAGTGGATGATAACATACCAGGAGGTAGTCGGCCCAGATCTCACGGGCGGTGTCCAGCGCTGCCTGACGGAGCTTCATTATGTGTTCATAGCGGAGGCTATTCCAGTGTTTAGGCCCCGTCTCGTCCTCAAAGGCACTGAGACATATGCACAGACAGACCCATTCGATTATGTGCTCATCACACACATGTACACCCACACAAACTTATACACAGTACCTGGATTCATCGTCAGGTCTCCACTCCACATAGTGATAGTCATTCTGCACCTGGATGAGCCAATCTCTCAGGATGGCTGTGGTGTTATCTATGTTGTGATCTGTTGCCACCCTGTGGGAGGATGAAAGAGAAACCGAGAAGGAGAAAGAAAAACATTGAGTAAAGAGCATCTTGATCAGCGGCGTCGACTGTGCAAATGAGGTTACTTTGGCTTGGGGGGGGGGGGGTAGATATATGGAGTGTGTGTGCGGTTTTATATTAAAAATCATTATATTAGGGATGCACCGATCTGATACGATGGAACAGTTTCAATACAGATCTTATTAAAATGTGACTGATCCTCATAAAAACCGTTTCTTGGTCACTGTGGTTGTATAATCCATCTGCACTGGGCCACTGACAGAATTTTGACCCCCATAGCGATCCCTGTGCATGATATTGCCTTGTTTATGAATATCTGCCAGGGCTTATTATTCTGTCACTCAAACAGTATTCAGACTTTAGAAGCCTTGTTGTTTTCTTCTCTGCTCCATTAATTTATTGCAATAATATTAGTTACTTAAATCTTCATGTTACCTTACACATAAAAGAATGAACCCAATCAGTCCCATGCAGTGAGGTATGCAGATTTTAAATTGAGGAGGGACCTGTGACAAATCGGTGCTCGGTATTGGCCAATACCCCGATAGGAATCTGGGCTCTGATTAGAGCTGTGATGATTAATCGATCAACAGAAAATTAATTGTCGACTATTTTGATAACTGAATAACTGTTTAAGTCATTTTTTCAGGAAAAATGCCAAATATTTGCTGGTTGCAGCTTCTCAAATGTGAGAATTTTAAGCTAAGATTTGAAGAGATATTGACTCAGAAAATAACCATTAGTTGCAGCCCTATTTCAAAGCAAATACCTTGATGTCAGCATTACTGCTGCTTTAGGGACCACTATTAAATTCAGACAAAACTGAAGTTATCGTGCTTAGCCCTAAACACCTTAGAAACACATTATCTAATGATATAGCTACTCTGGATGGCATTACCCCGGCCTCCAGCACCACCGTAAGGAATCTGGGAGTTATCTTTGATCAGGATATGTCCTTCAACTCCCACATAAAACAAATTTCAAGGACTGCCTTTTTTCACTTATGTAATATTGCAAAAATCAGGCACATCCTGTCTCAAAAAGATGCAGAAAAACTAGTCCACACATTTGTTACTTCTAGGCCGGATTATTGCAATTCCTTATTACAGGCTGCCCTAACAAGTCTCTAAAGACTCTCCAGCCGGTCCAAAATACAGCTGCATCCCTCCTGACAAAAACTACAAAAACAGATCATATTTCTTGCAAAATTCAGAACAGAACTTAAAATCCCTCTCCTCACCTACAAAGCCCTTAATAGTCAAGCACCATCATATCTTAAAGAACTTATAGTACCCTATTACCCCACTAGAACACTGCACCCCCAGAATGCAGGCTTACTTGTTGGACTTCCCATGATGCAATGAGCTCCTCTCTCCTTCCCCTCCTCTCCATCTGTACGTATTCATGTACCATTAATGCATGTTACTAACATGGCTTCTTCCCCGGAGTTTTTGTGCTTTCTTGTCTCACAGGTTCCTTTAGATCAGGGTCGTGGATCCGCTAGTTATGGACGGCAGAGTCTGGACCGTGGCTGTGGGGACACCTTTCTCACGTGGTCGTGCTTGACGCCTATGCCTGCTATTATTATTATTAGTCATATTTATATTATTATTATTATTGTTATTGCTGTTATGCTTTTCTATGTCTCTCTCCCCTTCCCTCTTTCTCTCTCAATCCAACCGGTCAAGGCAGACGGCTGCCCATCTAGAGCCCGGTTCTGCTTGAGGTTTCTTCCTATTAAAGGAGAGTTTGTCCTTGCTGCTGTTGCCAAGTGCTTGCTCATGGGGGAATGTTGGGTCTCTGTAAATTAAAGAGTATGGTCTATACCTGTTCTATGTGAAAAGTGCCCTGAGATCACTTCTGTTGTGATTTGGCGCTATATAAATATGGAAAATGGAACTGAACTGAATTGAATTGAACTTCAAAATGATAGAATGTGATATAACGAGCAAACAAGTACAACGATTCACTGTTCATTGAATCAAGCTATAACACTCAACTAGGCTCAGAAAAATCGACATCTAAGATATACCTCCACATAAACAAATCCCAGACAGTCTCCCAGACTGTCTGGGATTTGTTAGTTATATCTTTGTCAGTTATATCTCAGGTGTTATATCTTTGTCAGTTATATCTCAGGTGTTATATCTTTGTCAGTTATATCTCAGGTGTTGGACTATACAGAATTTTATATTATTCTCTGCGAGAATTTTGCTGTGATTAGAGCAGAGTTGCACATCACTAATGTCGGGCGTGGACAGAGACGAACAAAGACAGACAATGGGGGCTGCAAAGGGGAGGAGTGGCATTCGTCTGCTGTCTGTGTTATCATAACAAATCTTAGCGTTTGTCAGGGAGGGGCGAGGGAGCAAGATAGAGAAGGAATGTGTAAATATGAGAGAGATGGATTTACTCTCCGACCCCGCCATGTGGTGAGTGACAGTCGGCGTGCTGCAGGTGTTAGTTTCCCATGTGTCTGTGATGTTTTAACACAGCAGTGCTGTCTCAGCACCTACATGTGACCGACTCACAGATCCATCTTCATCTAACCACCCCCCTCTATACATCTGCCTGACTTTCCCTCTCTGTTCGACAGACATGTCTGACTGCTGTGAAGTTCTGAATGAGCCATGGCAGTGAATAAAAAAGGGGCTGTGGAGAGGAAATATCTGGCTTAAATTGCCAGCAGCAGAACCATGCCCAAAGGATATGAGAAAGCTATGAAAGAGGCAGGGGGATGAGATATATGGAATGATATAATCCATCCTGCATGTCCCTGCAGAGCACACACTCATAAGCATAAGTCAGTCTGCATACGTGTGTGTGTGTGTACGTTGCCACTTGCCAGGTATTCCATCTTATCCTGTCTCGCTGATAGCTGCAGGTATCAACAGGTGGCCAGAGAAGCTCGGTTTATGTCTTTCACGCTGCATTTCAAAAACTTTTTAAATCTGTTCTTCGATGGAGTGAGCAGATATGTTGTAGATCAAACTAACCATGTAGAAAACTGAGCTCAGGCTGCCATATTGGTCTAGTAAGACTCAGGTTGGACTTCTGGCTCGGATACAAAGAAAAAAACTCAACATCCGGGCTGGTTTGTTGAAAGAGACACACAGACACCTGGATCCCTCTTTCTAGCTGACTTTCCTACTGAAAAAGGTTAAATTCAACAGTCAGATGAGGCAGAGAACCCTCTTTGATTAAAGAAACAATTAATAGCCTAGGGGTGAAGTATGTCTAATTTTCTTTCAAACTCACATACATGTAGGTACATTAAACACAAATCTGCTTGAGGCTATTGACATTTATTGCCTTTACATGGCCACTGGGTTGAAAAGAAATATAATCCAACCCGTCAGGTCTGAATGCTGATGAAAAGATTAGCTTAATCTTCAAAAACAGATCTACTGCCTGAGGTCAAAAAAAGAGGAGGAAGTGAGCAGCAGCTGAGACAAGAATAATCTGGAAAGGCTGGGGGCTGGGTGACAGAAAAAAAAATAGCTGGAGGTAAAAGAAGGTAAATCCGGCAGCGTGGCCATTTCATATAGCCTCACACAGAGTTTATTGTACCTGGATTACACATATTTTTATCGTTTTGGTGCCAATTTTGAAACATTTTAACAACACGGACTTTCTGTTCAGCAAAGCCTGCAAAACGAAGATGTGGAAGGAAACAGGGAGGGGAAAGAGAAGTAGAGGGAGGGGTATAAGGGGGGGAAACAGAGGGGCGATGAGACAAGATCTGTGACTGAATGGAACTTTTCATGGGCATGACTCTGCTGGCGCAACCCGCCCTCCGTACACCGCTCCCGGGGCTGAGTCCATAAAACACCCCGGGGCGTGTTGAGCCACGCTGCTTGAACCTCTATTCATTTCTTTTACCAGTGATTTGGTTTAATTATCAGTGAAGATAAAGCGCTCATACGTTTTCCTTCAATTAGATGATAACACAGCGTCACCGCCTGGCCAAAACTTATAAGCGCGCGCGCAAGCGCACGCAGAGTTTCCTCTGTTATTTCTGCTCGAGTTTGACGTGTCTCTGATGCTCCTCAATGACTTCACAGTGACGTGAAATCACACTTTGTCATACTTTATTGTCAATTTAGATTCCCTAAAAATACTTTTAAAGGTTTTAATAATTATGTGTGACTGCCTCGTGGTAATTTTAACAGTTTACAGCGATGACACTCACCACAGCGCAATGCGGTCCTTCGGGTAGTGCAGGCGCTCGATGGCTCCGAGGAACAGCGGCAGGGAGTGCGCCGAGTTGCGGCACACCAGCGCGATGACGACCCGGGGAGCGAGGAGCGGAGACTCGGGGCTCCAGCGCTCCTCGGGGAAATATCCCCGGCTCAGGCCCGGCAGGAGAACGAACAGCAGGGCCGGCAGCAGCGAGGTGACCCGGTGCATGGCAGGGAGAGACACTCGCTGGTGACGCGGCGGACAGAGAAGGGCGCAGAGGATGTAGAAGCTGATGGTCCCGCTGTTGTGTTATGCCGACAGTGGATACATGGCGGAGGAGCTGGCTGAATTAAAGGGCAGGTCTGGACTCGTTTAAGGGGAACTCGGTGTTCTTAAAAGACCGTCGTAGTCGGCACCCTTTCTGCGGCTCGTTTACATGGTGAAAATGAACCAAATCAGGGAGTTCCTGCCAGCTTTGGGATAGGATGAATTATATTTAATATAAATAATCTTTTGTATCCTTGAGGGCTAAGTAGACTATTAAGTTTCCTTGTGCAACATTCCGTCCTCCCCTTTAAGAAGAGCTCCAGCTGTAAAAGTAGACATGGGCGTGTCCATGTGTTTAATAGACTGCCGTCCGGTCACACCTCTGTTTGATATTAAAGTTACTTAGACACTGAACATTTAGATGGACGTTTCACTCATATGAAATTTATATGAACAGAATTAGTGGAGGTGGAAGAAGTATTCAGATCCTTTACTTAAGTAAAAGTATTAATACAACAATGTAAAAATACTCCATTACAAGTAAAAGTCCTGCATGAAAAATCCCACTCAAATAAAAGTACATAAGTATCATCAGCTTGATGTAGTTAAAGTATTGCAGTAAAAGTAGTGGTTTGGTCCCTATGACTGATATAGTCCTATTATTATATATGACATCATTAGATTATTAATACTGAGGCATCAGTGTTAGAGCAGCATGTTACTGTTGTAGCTACTGGAGGTGGAGCTAGTTTCAACTACTTTATAAACAGTTAGCTAGTTTAGTCCAGTGGTTCCAAACCTAGGGGTCAGGCCCCTCCAAAGGGTCACCAGATAAAGTGAATAGGAGAGGAAAGAAGAAAAAAGTTCTGATACACAAATCTGTTTTCAGTTTTTGGTATTTCTCTCTAATCTTTGATTTTTGGTGAAATATTGGATCATTTGAACATTTATTGAAATGAAAGCATGTGAGAGGTTTAGAGGGAAAAATCACTATTTGGTGGAGCTGTTAACAACTCATAGACATCTGAAATGTGACCCCGACTACACACTGCTTTTTGTAAGACGTCAAAAGCCAAAAAGGTTGGAAACCACTGGTTTCATCTTTAACAATGTGTCAATGCATACAATAGGCTATACTATATGTTTTATTGAAAAACAATGTGGCAGCTTCTAGGATTATATTGATATATAAAATATATGGATTAACTTTTTTTTAAATTAACAGATCATTTACTGGTCATTAAGTCTAAACTATCAGTCTAAAAAGTAAAAAATACCAATTGCAATTTTCCAGAGCTCGAAGCGACATCTTCAAATGGCTTGTTTTGTCTAACCAACAGTCAAAGACCCAAAGATATTTAATTAACACTGATAGAGAACAGAAGCAAACTGTAAATCCTCACATTTGAGAGGCTGGAGTCAGCTAATATGTGGCATATTTGCTTTATACATGATTCACTGATTATCAAAATAGTTGCAGAATTATTTTTTTAACTGACTCTCACACTCTCTACATTACACCAACCCTTTTGTGTTATGCTACAGTTCAGTCATGTCTTAGTGAGTTGGACGTATTCTCCTGCATCAAACACAGAGGGAGTGAGGTTTTCCGAGTTGGCCAAAGTGTCATCGTGGTCAGACATAGTGCTGGGTGTGAGTGTTTCAGATTCTGAGGCAGAGCCGTCAGAGTTTTGGCAGAGGTATTGCTGGCATTCACCAGGCGGCAGCCGTTCATGGTACACTGGCTCGGAAAAAACATAGCTGGAGCTGCAGGCTTTGCTGGGACTGACGGGAAGAGGCACAAACTGCTGTGGCAAGGAGTACCTCATCGCTGCAGGAAAACACACACACACACAAACACACACACACAAAATTTGGAATTACTTAACCTTGATACTACACGTAATTTTATAGAAAATGTAACAAACAAATTACACAATTGGAAAAAGCCCCATAGTAATTTAGGAGCAATGAGTCTTCAATTTTTTTAATGTGGGGCTGAACATTAAATACATTATCTTGTCACCAACTTTTCCGAAATTACTCATCACACTCTGTACCTGACTGGATATAATAGGTCAGGTTGTCTCTCAGGATGGAGTAGAAGATTATGTCAGGATGGATGAAGGCAGCTTGTTCTGGGTTGACCATGGCATCATAACGGGATAGATCCTACAACCAAGGGGAGTTACTGTACAAATGAAGACCAAAATAGATCAAATAAATATGCATGTTAAGATATAAAGACACCTACTTGTGCCCCTACACCTTGTGCAAACGCTGGTAGTGTTATATGCAGGATCATCTCCAGAATTAACTGAGATCGAAGAGCCAACAGTTCTGTATCTAGGTGCTGTGTTTGTTTGCATTATATTTGTGTGAGACAGAAATTGTTACAAACAGAGAAATACATATTTGCTTGCAGTTCAATCAATCATTTTTACAAACTTTGTGATTAGAAGAAGTGCTTTTTATCCGACACACCTTGACAACTCTGTCTTTGACCCTACACAGCACAGCCATGAGCTGAGAAGAACTGAAAGAGAAACATGGATATCTTGAGACCAACCTCCAAAACATCACAGCACACACATCGACCACCTGAGAGAGGGAGAGAGAGAGAAGAATGGAGGGATGTGAAAGACAGCATGGTAAAAAAAAAAGAAGATATTCTTTACCTGAATTAATTGGTTACATGAGCATGTTTGTTAAATTACTTTGTAGAGAGCGTTCTGAGCTGTGAGTACCAAAGGTTTCCAGGTTCCACTGTTTACTCCCCACGTCTCCTGAAGCCAAGCACGTCCCTCCAGACTTAACTCCAGCCTGTTCAAGCACTGCCACATCCTGCCATCATCTGGTGCAAGACCACCCAAAGGTGTCAGCACCTATGATAAAAACATTAGATGTACGGTGTCATAACAAATCATTAAAGCACGCTTGAATTTTAGTAATAATTTTATAATAAGATATTCCACACTGATTCAGTAGAAGGTAGTTGATGAGGTGTCCACATGGATTTTTATAAATTAATCTTAATAAGTGACATTTTAATATTTTAAAAAAGGCATAACACACAACCTCTATGAAAATATTTCACACCTCAGGCTATCTATACACATTCCATCACATAACTGCTGCCAACTGAAGTATCTAAAGAAATGAAGTTGTCTAAAGAAACTATAAAAACACTTTTCCTGTCGCCTGAGGAACATCGTTTGATCTGAGATCCTCTCCCTGCTGCTACTTGAATAAAATCTTTATCTATACCTGCTTTCAATAAGCGGTTTCATCGCTAAAATGTAGAACAACAACATCAAAATTAGCAGCTTGTAAAGAATAACGGACCAAGGAAAATCTGAAAAATTGCAACTCTAAATTATAACTAGCCTATCACCTCTTTTTTGATATCTTTCACTGATGAGCGTTTGGATCCCAGCACTATGATGTCATCACAGGTCTCTAGGAAGTATTGCCAGGTAGACGCAAATCCATCGCAGATGGGTACGGCCACCTCCCGCAGAGTTCGGTCGAGTCTTGGGATGATTGTTTGTAGAAGAGATTGTAGCATCGGTTCACACATTTCCTCTAAGGGTAGAAAAAGAAACAACATCAGAGATCTAGAGGAAGAACACAGTCTCATTTTACATCTTCTGACTTCACACATACACACCTGTGATTGTGTGAGCAATGCGGTCTTGCAGCAGACTGGCCTGTTGCAGTCCTGCAGAGATCTGTTTCTCCACATCAGAACGATAAAGTGACAACTCCTCCTTCAGAACTGCCATTGCAGCTTTTACCTGTTGTCCTGCCATCCTATAGACCCCCGACAGCAACTGACAGGCACACATACACATATTTTGAGAGTATAAATATTAGAATTAAGTTTATTATGTGCTTATTATTACATATGACTGAGAATTAATTGAGATAATTCTGTTTGTTGTTCATGGAATTATGTATTTTATGTTTGTAGAGTGGGTTATTGCTTTATGTTTTAAAATGTATGTATTATTATGTATATTGAGACTTATTGCTACACATGAAACATGTTAAGGGGACCCTAAGTGCTAGCAGAATAAAAATGTGATGAGGTAGTTAGAAGTTAGCTGGTGACCGTATAATGCAGATCATAAAACGAATGAGGACAAGTTTGATATTTGCAAATGTTCCATTTCTGAGATGGGCTCAGTGGGGTTTGTCATGGATGGCAATTAAAAAATTGAATGGATTTGGACATTAATAAACCATCAAAATCAGACTGAATCTCTGCTTCACTGGATTAATGAGTTATTATTTACAGAACAAGAATATTACTTAATAATATTGAATCTGACTGGCTAACTAAGGAGTTCAGTGATTTAAGTTTGATTTTGCCCCAATTCATATATCGAAACTGAAGATGTGTATGATTTGTATCAAATGCTATCATATTATTTGTCTTTTTTTCCTTACTTTGATCCAGGCTTGCTTCCTCCTCCTGTGATGCATGATAATCTTGGGAAATACTTGCTCCTTGAGGTAGGACATCACTTCTTCCATCACCATGCTCACTAACACCTGAATGACCAAGAGAGACAGAAGAAGCAGTAAAAAAACAGGCAGATGGTAGAAAAACAATTGGGATCAGAAGACAGAGAAAGAATTCTGCGCATGATAATTATAGACTAATCCATGACAGCATACAACACAAGCAGGTTAAAATGCCAAACCTCTTGTCTGATGACTGGTAGATAAAGCTATGATGAAGATTGAGTACTTTAAAATGGAAAAAAGAGGACAAAGTAGGAAGATGTATGAAACAAGAGTGCAGCCTAATCCGATGACACAAACAGATACCAGACCTCTTGCCTCATTTTTGCTCACCTCTTCCTCATTGCCCATCAGATGCACCATTGCTTGACTGTTTCCTCTGAGCCTCTTCAGGGTTGACACAGCATCAAAGAAGGCCCTGGACTCTGGTGAATCCAGGGGCAGTCCTAACCAGCAACAGACAATCATGGAAATATTATTAGGAGAACAATCCATAATCAAGGAAATGGATGGGAAAATAATATGTTGAAAAGAGACATCATTGGAAACAGTGATATGAGGACTCCACCTGAGCTCTGATGTTGTGCTGCAGCTCGTAGTACGTTGGCCCACCGTGTCTGTTCCTGGTATGATGCAGTGGCCAGACACACAGGGGCACAGTAAGGGTGCTGGATGAAGACAGGGAAGGCTGTGGGGCAATCCCAACATGCCAGTTTACCATCTGATTTACCTGAGGCATTCATGCACACAAAGACACAGATGTGCACACGCATTAAAGTATGTTTGTTTGAACAAAATAGAACAATGGCAACAATGTATACCTCCTTCTGCCTGCCTGCAGCCAACAGATTGATGGCAGGCTTAAATAGCATACCTGTGATGTGTCGGCACATGTCATCCACTAACTCACGATGCTCGTGTATGGAGGTGCAGATCTGACAGCCAGAAAGCACCAACTCTGTCTTACACCCCCAACCACCTTCAAATACCTGGAGCATAAGTCACACCACCATGCATATATACATGCACAAACATAAACACACATGCATACAGTAGATCGGGCTACAGTAGAAGACACAGCTGCAGATCAGGCCCTGGATTTGTGTTTGTACCTCTTTGGCGTCACGGCTCTCAACTGTAAAACTGTTGGTGACCTGTAGGTGGCGATGTGTCCAGATCCCCTCCAGGTACTGAGGCAGAGTCCCCTCTAACACAATCTCAGCATGGGCAACAACATCCTGCAGTACAGGGTCCAAGTTGGAGTCACTTTGAGCACTAGCAACACTCAACATAAACACATAATGACTTTCTGTAAAGATTCACTGAAAAATGTTAAAATGTTAATGTGATTTTCTTACAGGATGCTGAATCAGAGGTCGGGGCTCGGTGGGCTCCATGTGTTTGCTCCTCATGTGGGTGAGTAGATTTGAGCAGAAGTGTCCACGATAGAGCGGAGCCAACTTCTCCATGATGTCAGCAATGTGCTCTGTCCATTCAGTGCCGCCACAAAATGGAAAGATTAGATATCAGCAATGTAGTACCTTTGCAGGCAAAAACCAGGCACCAGGGGTCACTGATAGGCAGGGTGCGAACTATGCCATGACTTTCAGGGGAGCTCACTTTTTTTCATAGGGGGGGAAATTTTGGATAAATTTGCAAGTAAGTTTCTTTTTGACATATCTGTATGGTGACTACAAAACAGAGAAATGAGTAATGGCGATATGGAGGAATATGGAGTAATGCACAGATTGTGTGGGACTAAGAACGTTTGTTTTTTCTGATCTTTCAGTTAAAGTGAGCGAAGTTTATGATATTGCGCTTCAATGGTGATGGCAAGAATAGCACGCATGCTGGTATCTTTATTAAAGTGAATTAGTGATGAATCACCCTCATGTATGATTCATAATAATAATAATAATAGACTAATTTTACGCATGATCCATGATGATGAACATGCAGAAAATTAGAAATGCATGTCAAAAATTGTATATTGTCAATTCTCTTTCTTAGAGACCTCCCCAAAATTTCAGAAATCATGTTTTCAGAGGAGCTCATGTCTTATTAAGAGAAGCCAAGCTCCCTCTGGCTCCTCTGTAGTTCACACCCTGCTGAGTGGTTCACTGAGTATGAAAATGAAATGAAAATGGGGGACAAAATTCACAGACCTCCTTCTGTGCAAAAGTGTATTTTACAGTTTAGTTGAAGCTAATATGAGGCTTCACCCATCCAAATTGAGTGAATATCTTCCAAAGTTACTGTCTCTTTAAGTGCTAAATTCCCTGTTTTTGTTACCATCCTTCCACTGCAGCTCAACAGGAAAACACTGTGTGTCGAGACACAAAGAAAGAAGTCTTACTAAAAAGACTGTAACTGTGGAAGATATCCACTTTGTTAACTCAGACAGTTTAGGCCTCATATTAGCTTCAGATAAACGTTTAAATACAGTTTTGCTCAAAATTAGGGCTGTGGATTTTGTCCCCCATCACTTACATTGTAAACACATTTGGATCTTCTAATGGCCAGTATGAACAGGAGGAAGAATTACTGCAAGCAAAAACCTGTTTTAATTTTTATATGGGCACCTGACTGTTGTTTTAAGACAGATTTGGGAAAATTGTGAACCTGTCTTTTAAAACCATTTCAACACCCATGGCAGTTTTTGGAGTGACATGTTAGACAATGCTTTCCACCACAATCATTACAACACCAAAATTAAGGAATATCCTTTGGAAGAATGGTGTTTATGCCTCAAGACCTGGAGAATATACAAATGAGCAATGAAGTCGCTCTGTATTTAACTCAGTTTGCATATAAATGTGGTTTAGAAATTCCTGAGCAACATAGACACAGCTTGATTGTGGGAGTGTGTGTGTGTGTGTGTGTGTGTGTGTGTGTGTGCATGAACTCATTGGTGTTTGGTAAATACCGGCATTCTCTGCTATTGAGCATGAAACAGAGGACAGAGCGTGAGGTTCAAAGTGTACTGGACACAAAGAGAGGAGAATATAAGGATAAGGTTATTAAATAACTTATTTATTTAATTATTAAATATATTAACAATGAAGCTGAATGCAATAACACTGAGTGAACCAGTCAATAACCAACAAACATCATTCATTACATTGTGTATCTTATTAAAAGGGGAGATCAACAGTGGAATAATCTAAAAATATTTATTATAAATGTTCTAAAGACTTACCTGAGATGTATCTTTGCTCTTTGGAGTTTAGGTCACAAGTGAACTTCGCCCCCATTCTCCTTTTTTTTTCTCCTTTCACCAATCTCTTTCCCCTGGTTTGTTTCTCTCCTCTGCTCCCGTCTCACAGTCACCTGTCATTCTAATCTGTGGTACATAAATGTTTATCCTCAACCTTTTTATCACTCTTTCTCCACCTCTTCCTTCACTCACAGGTCATATTGCTGTGACAGACTCAATGAAAATGATTTATGTTGACAGTCAATACATCAGACAAACGTGGCAAAACAATTGACCTCCCTGATACCCTCATACTCCAGTTTATTTGCAGCAATGTTAAACAATGGAATTTAGATGTGGAAAAGAGGGAGTGAAGACTTCTCTCAGAAATTCATCTGTTTGGCAGTCATAGCCACATCATCAGTATGTAATACATCTAATACAACACAGCATCTCATTTACACGAACCACAGACAAATATCAAAAGTTGTTTTGTACTGATATACCCAGTTAATTGATCAAATGTGGTTTGCATTGCAGTGTCATTGCAGATTGGTGTTAGAATATATCCTGCTAAAACCACAAAAGCACTGTCACTTTCCAGCTTTTTTTTTTTTTTTTTTTTTTTAATCGGTTTCCTCCTCCTGTCTTTCACCATCTTGCCTCATCACACACAGCCACAATTACAGCTTTCACATCTGTCAGGGCAGGTGGGCTGTGTGAACTGTCACTGACTTCACAAAAATGCGGGTGTGGTAAAAGAGAGTGCAGGGGAATTACAGTGATTTACTCTCTCACCACTTTGGACTCAGGCCACAAAATCCATTATCTGAGCGTAATCTGACTAATGTCAAGTGGCACAACTAAGAATCAGCTGTTGTAATCGACCAAACTGGTGATAGAGCCCTACAGACAAGAGGGGTTAGAGAGTAAATGAGCAACTGTTAAGAGCAGGAGAGTAAAGCCTTTAACTTCACTACACATAATCATCATTTTCAACTGACTAAATCTGCAGAGAGGGGTAGCTGTGAGGATTATAGGAGCTGAGAGAGAAACTCTACAGAAACATTATGGAAATCACATGCAGAGACACTTTGAAGCCATGCTCATGGGTGCCAGTATCAGTATTCATGTAGGTTTTAGCCTGTTATCTCTATGATTAATGGTGCATGGACATATTCTTAAGGTCACGTCTGTCTGCTTTGAGATGCGATTTTTATGTAGGAATGTCTTTAAACATCAGCATCACAGTAATATCACTGTTACTGTCTCTGCCAAACTGTCACACTCTTTATGCTGATATATTTTAGGCTGTGTGTTGGAGGAAGGGGTTTCAAAAATTGGTGCAATGAACCTGCTAATAGTAGAATTTATTATGCAAATTGGGAATTAGCACTAACACCAATCACTAATTACATGAGTAAATACAGAGCAACAAAATCTGAATCAGCTGTCAAAGCTGATCTGTTTGAAATGTGCTCAGGATTTCAGAAGCACAGATTGTTAAAGGGCAACGAAACTGGATCCACTTAACATACCTCAGGCTCGGCAAGCAGTACATGAAGTACGGTATGTACTGTATCTGTACTGTCTTCAAACTCACCAACTTGCAGACATTCTCACTCTCTTTACTTTATTCAGCCCTAAATCTGAAACTTTCTAAGTGCTTGCTTCATTCTCAGAAGGTCTGAACGCAACACCACAGCTGGTCTGGACTGGATTCAGTAACTTTTACAAGGAAACTGTAGCAGGTCACAGGTGCTTGAACCCAGTAGATTGAGCATACATACATATATAATGACGACTTAAAGCTGGTTGATACTATAGGTGTTAATCTAAAATGAAATTGTGCACATTGCATACAAGTAAATCACAAAACATCATGAGAAACACCTTATTTTTGTCTGCAAAATATGCTATTCAATGTTACATGCCAATGGGGAGAAGTAGGTGAAGTGGTAAAAATGACAAGCAAAGACACAGAATTAATTTTACCTCAGGCTGTGAGAATATACTATAAATCACAGGGTCATGATAGTCAAACTGCCACTGCAGAGTGATGTATGGCTGCATCTGGTGCCGGCACTTTTGCTAAGATTCAAGTCTGAGATGGAAGCCATAAGCAGATCTTTGTAACTTCAGTGCTGCTCATGCTGTTCACAGATCCAGCAAGAACCTGTGCCTCACGTTAAGATAGAAGATATGTGCCAACTGCACATGCAACACTAATACCAAAAACACATGGACATACAGCTCCTCCCCCCTTGTCTGTGTTCCTGTGTTCAGACAAACCAAACTGGCTTCATATCTGGAGGCTCCGACCACCAGCAGCACCTCCATGAGCTGCGGATCCCCTCTCCCCGTCTCCTCTCCTGGAGTCGAGGCAGAAGGCCTTGCCTTGCCTGCCTGGTCACTTGACTCTCCAGAGTGGTGTGAGGAGCATGAACAGAGACTGTCTTTGTTCTGTTTGGATGACCTGGAGCCTTTATGTAAACAATGTGCAGCTGTAAGCCATGAAGGACACAGAGTTTACCTCTTAAATGAGGCTGCAACTGACTGCAAGGTAGGAATCGGGTATCAGGCAATTATAAGACTCTGATACAATATAATTGCAATGAAAACATTTTCTATATTGAACATATGTATTTGCAATTGAGAGAAGTATTATATACTGTATGTAAAATATATACAATAAATAGCAATCAATAAGTGTTTTCTTTGTCTTGAAGGAAAAGGAACAGGTACATAATGTTGAATCAGTATAAAGGGATAACTGTTTATTATCCATCTGTATCTATTTACGTGTTTATTATAGCTCAGCTACTTCTTTAATATTCAATTTTATATACTGTAAATTATATAAGTATATTGTGTTTCAAAGTTTTCTGTACTTTAATATTTTGAATGCAAGAATAGTACTTTATTTTTACAATGTTGTGTTGCTAGTTTACCTAAAGTCCCCCTCCATTAGAAAAAAAGTGTTTTTCTTCTTGTTACTTCAGTTGATTGAGGCTCACTGATGTATGTGCAGTTTGACACTTTAAGGCTGTTTTCACATTCACCCACTGAAAGTGGAAAGTTTATCTGTGCTCATCTTAAATCTGCGTTTAAGGCGTGTATCTAAGAGTATGATTTGTGACATCACAACTAGTTTGGAGCCAACTGTGGTCCAGTGTGACATGGCCACTAAGCAGTGCGAACACAGCCAGGCCAGAGACAGGATTGAGGCAAAACAATATTTATTTTCAGGGCTGCTGGTTTAGAAGTATAGCCAGGTGAGGTCCAGGGAGTAGTTCAGAGCTGAGCCAGGAGGAGGTCCAGAGGGTGAAGTGTGGAGCTTGTTGGGTCCAGGTTAGAAGAACAGAGCAGACGAGATGAGACGAGGCCCAGGAAACAGGGGCCAGAGGGCAGAGCAGACAGAACTGCAGGTAAGACAGAAACAGGTTCAGACTGGGTGAAAGACAACAGGCAACTAGCAAGATGCTCAGGTAGATAAGAATGGCTGGAAGCGTTGTACTGACTGTACAGAGGCTACAATCTTGCAGAGTAGATGTGGCAGGGCTGAGAATATATAGGCAGGGTTGATTGCAGGATTAGGTGCAGCTGGTAGGGCTCTGCTCTGACTCCAGCACACCTGTCTCCACTCAGACAATCACAGACACACACTCAGGAACACAGGAAGAAGAGGGAAAAAGCCACTGGGGAAGAGACAGCAGGAGCAGATGTAGCATCCAGTATGCAACTTACAAAAGTGTGATGTGGAAACTTGACACCTTCAGTGCACACTGAGAATGGACTTTACAGTGGGGGAGAAGGCATATTGTATCCAACAGTAATGAAACATATTTGCATATTTGTTCATAGAAAAATGAATTTAATATGTGGAGTCTGGAGGGGAAGCCAAGAACAGCTGTGATTGCAATTTTTTTTTTTAATGACATTATCTCAAGATCACGAGTTAATGATTTTGTTATCTTAAGAAAACGAGATAATCAACGCATGTCATTCCTCCATGCATTGTCAGTTATGTTGAACCAATGCTAAATCTATAATAGTGCACTCATAATATTCATTACAGAATTGCTGTCACAAAAGAGCACTCATAGAAGAAGTTTGAAGAGATAACTCATTACTCTGTCCTATCGCCAGAAGTCAGACCACATAGCAGAATCTCAGACACTGTTAGTGGTGTGTACTGAACCATCATGATAGCCAATGGAGTACACTATGTCATGAATGGTTAAGGTTGTTGATTTTTTTAAATATCCTGAGGTTTTGAATTATTGTTCATGTGAAATGGATGACTCATTCAAGCATTCTCACTTGTTGTCAAGTAGACATAGTATATCCATGTATGGATATGGCTTGAAAATAAAGAATACATAGTGTTAGACATCCAACAAAATATGACCTCTCAGCCTGATAGTGCAAACAGTAGAGAGGTCACACTTTTTGTTTTTTCATGATAATGGGTTGATTATCATGTTATCTCGAGAAAAGCTAATTTTCTTGAGATAACAAAATAATTAACTTGTGATCTCAAGATAACAGCATTAAAAAAAATTATTGCAAGCACGGCCGTTCTCAGCTTCCGTAGATCTTTAAGTAAAACACTGGTTCCTAACATTTTGGCTTATGACCCTTTAAATACAAAGCAGGCTTTCTGTGTGATCCCCTGTCATAAGTTTATTTGTCGATGAGTCATGAGCAGTTCAACCAAAATGATTTTCCTTCTCTAATATTTTTATTTTTCATTCTGAAGGATCAGAGACAGAGCAGCTGGCAGGAAATTCACTGTTCACTGCCATCCAGAGTGCCTGAATGCTGGTTTTCCAGTTACACTCACCCCGCTGCCACAAAGCCAAACCAAAGAGTAGACGTCAAATTACAGCAGAGCTCTCAAAGGCATAGGCTCTTCCAAAAACATTGAAGCCTATTTTTTTGCTGACACTAAGGGAGTCCTCTCATGACTGTATTTCATACTTTTTCATTAACATGCCTCCTGTGACCACAGCAAGAGGATATCTAAACAAGGAGGCAGTCAGGCATTTTTTCATCTCCTGTAAATATTCATTTCCCTGCCCAAACAGATGCCCCCTTGTGTTAATCATAGATTAGTCTATTCATGCAGAATTTAGAGTGAGTTTTAAAGAGGCGCCAAGCTGAAAACTAAGCTGGCAATTATGGATGCTATCATGTCACACATGTTTGGATCTCACAAGACATGAAATTTGACACACAGACCGAAATGCTGAGAGTAATCTGAGGAGCTGGTGGCTGTGTTTAGTTTCTGTAAATACTGTCTGCGCTGGTACATAACTCATGTGAATGTATACATGTACATACTTTACAGTATATACTGTAATTACATGTCTGTATGTGGTATAGTACATGTCTGTATACTGTATGTATGTGCCTGAGTTTACAAGATGTTTGTATGTTGTACAGATTATAAAAGCCCCTTGAGACAATTTTGTGATTTTGGGCTATTAAACTGATTTGACTTGTATCAGCCTCATTTTAACTTAATCACATACTACGCAAATACAGGATGACCATTTACAAATGTTAAGAACATTGTTTTGTAGTAATTCTCCTGTTGGTCACTAGGAGGAGCTCAGAACATCAGTAAATGGCTTGAAGAAGAAGAAGATTCATTATGAGAGAGCTACAAGGACCTGTGAACATGCTGCAAAATACAACCAGGTGGAACTGCATCTCTCAAACTCAACTTAAAATCAACCAGATATGTTCAGATGCATTGTTAGATGTATGATATTGTCCTTCTGCTTTCCTCAAACCTATCTTTATTTTTCCATTCCGTCTAGGCCAAGGCCAAACTCACTGAGGAGCAGATGCATAAGGAGTTTGAGAAACTTCACCAGTTTTTGCGAGAGGAGGAAGAAGTCAGGATACTTGCACTCAAGGAGGAGCAGGAGGAGAAGAAGAGAGATTTGAAAGAAAGGACGAACAGAATGAGTCAGGTGATAAAATCTCTGGAAGACAAGATCCAACTGATTGAAGAGGAGCTAGATGCGGGTGGTGAAGGGGTTACATTTTTACAGGTAACATCAAACAAATGTTATACAGTAAGTCCATGAATAGGAAGAGGTGCTTGTATTTGAAACAATAAAAACTCAATCTCTTTTATTACAGCAATACCAAGACACAGCTAAAAGGTACAGTATATGACATTTCTTGGCATTTAAACACAAGCACATGCTGTATACATGCAAATGCAACTGTATAACTGTTTGTTTGTCCATATTTGTTCACCGCAGCACACAGACAGGTCACAGAGAGCCAAAGAAGATTTGCAGACTTCTAATAAATGTGGCCAAACATCTGGGAAACATCCAGTATGCTGTCTGGGATAAGATGAAGCACATCGCCCCCTACAGTCAGTTTTATGTATTATGTGCTGCTTTCAGGTCCCAACTTCTGCCTCTCTAACTCCTGTGTTTCTTCCAGCTCCAGTGACGTTGGACCCCAGAACAGCTGGCAAGTCCCTGAGTGTGTCCTCTGAGTTAAACAGTGTCCAGATTTCTCCTGGACCCTCACAGGGGCATGAAGAGAGTCACAGTGTCCCAGCCAACCCTGAACGTTTTCACCCTTACTCCTGCATCCTGGCAAAAGAGGGCTTCAGCTCAGGAGTACACTGCTGGGATATTGAGGTATTTACATAAAGCGTACACTGGAGCCTGAATGGAATATTACTGAGCTGATATTATTCAGTTAATACTGGTTCAAGACAGTGCAGCACTCATGATTTCTAGGCTGCTTTTTGATTGATTCAAGATAAATATGTAAGGCTGCAAATAATAATAGCTTTTATTATTGATTTTTTGCAGATTTTTTTCATCATTTAGTCTATGAAATGTTAAAAATAGTGAAAAAATTCACAATTTCTTAGAGGGTGCAGTGATGACATAAACTTCACTGTCATGACAATAAAATAACAGCAAATTGTCATATATGAGAAGCTGGAACCAAAGAACATTTGGCATTTTTGCTGAAGAAATGACTGCAACAATTAATCAATTATCAAAATAGTTGCAGATTAATTTTCAATCCATCGATTAATCGTTGCAGCTCTACAAATAAGTTTCTGATTGAGTTTTGGTTTATATATAGAGAGAGTTAATATTTATATTGACTGCTGCTGTCATTGATAAATGATAAAAGTTAATTGAAATGTTAAATATCCTGCTTTATCTGTCAAAATGAAACAAATTTGTGGAACTTGCCAAAATGTGCCACACATTTTTGTCTATATGTGAAAACAAATATAAGTCCATATATTGATTTTATTTACTCTCAGATATTGGTATGGGTGTCAGCCTCAAACTCAGTATTGGTAGGTCTCTAGACATGTACACTGTACATACCTTGAGATACATGCTTTTCTGAACATGACATGAATTCTCCCTTCCCTCCCTTGTTTGTCTAAATACTTACTATTGATTTCAACAGGTTGGCGACTCCAGTAACTGGACAGTTGGTGTGGCTGCTCAGTCAGTGTCCAGAGGAGAAGAGTTTGAGGCGTGTCCAGAGGCAGGGCTCTGGTGTATCAGTCTGCGAGATGGCAAGTATCAAGCTCTGACCACTCCCTCTCAGACCCTCCACCTAGACAAGTCACACCACCTTAAAAGAGTCCGTGTGAGGCTGGACTGTGATGAAGAGAAGCTGGAATTCATGAACTCTGATACTGACGCACATCTGTTCACGTTTAGACATCGCTTTGCTGAAAAAGTGTACCCGTACTTTGAGACTATATCTGCGTGTGGTGGCCTTGCTGTGTTGGCACAGAGAGTGAATGTCAGCGTGGGGTCACATCACATCCCTGTTGAAGACGCTGCCGCTAAAGAGACTCAGGAAAGTGAATCCTCCACTGACGGAGGAATTGTCACTTCAGTTACAAACAACAACAAGAAGACGTTAGATTACCTACATGTGGCAGAAGATAAAATCCCATCAGTTTGTTCTAAGAGTGAGGAGACAAACACCAAACTCGAGAGACCCTCCACTCAGCAGAAGCTCAAAACAAAATCCACCAGAAGAGAAAAGACATCAGGCAAAAAACAGCCAACCAGGAAGCCAAGGTTCAGTGTGACCTACCATGTTTCACTGAACCGAGCCTTAAACATTGTCAACAATGAATCTGGCAACCACCAAGAAATCCAGACTAATCATGTAGATCATTGAAATCATTATTCTTGTAATAAATAACAAGAGCATCCAGTTATAACACTTTCTGATACAGTATTCAAAATAAACAATGGTATCCATTTTCTTTTTTTATTAGTCTTATTGAATGTAGTGTGATGAAAATGTATCCTAACAACAGAGGCTAATAAATTTACTTGAAAAGTAAAGTAAAGGTGAGATTTCACTTCATGTATCCTGTTTTTTTAGATGATTTATGCTCAACTCTTGGGGTCATCTTCTCTTCTTAAGCCATTAGCTGTTCCAAGCTTAAGCATTCTTAATGAAATATTAATATTATAACAATATGATACTGTGCAGTGTCAGAAATTTAAAAAATCCATTCAATTTGGTATAGTTTTATAAGTTTAATTGCAAAAACAGCAACACAATCATATATCCACATTCATTTGTAGTTGTTACTACATCACACACACACACACACGCACACACACATTTCTGTCTTTCTTTTGAAATATACAGACTCCATCATCATCAGCCATCTATATCTCCTCCTCGACTCTTGTCTCATAGACACACCCTCCCCTCCATGACAGCACTGTATAGTTCTTCAGTAACAGCCTCATAACGCCCAGCACGACTGTTCAGAAAATAGATCTTTTCACTGGAGTCTTGTGGCTTGAATCCTTCCCTCTGAAGCCGTGTCTTCTGAATTTTGAAGGTGCCTGAGGACAAAATAGGAAAATAAGTTTACTTGTGACTTTTTTTTTCAAACACTTGTGTGTTTGTATGTCCTTGCGTTGTTATCTCACCTGTAGTGTCAACAGATGGCATGAGCCGAAGGAAGATGGGGCGTGCGTAGGAGGGCAGCGCTTTCTGTACAGCAATCAAGAACGCATCGAGGTCAAACTGGCCTCCCGCGTGAGCTATTGCTGCCATACCGGCCTTCCCTTCCACACCTGCACACAGACAGACACACACGTCAGGCAGTGAACAGAAGACTGTGTGATGCAGTACATACTTAAACCCCTTTAAGTTCTTCACCTGGTACAGACACTCCGTAGACGGCTACGTCAGCATGTCCCAGCAGTCTGCTGAGGACTCCTTCCACCTCCGTGGTGGAAACGTTCTCCCCTCGCCAACGAAACGTGTCGCCGCTTCGGTCCCTGAAATACATGTAGCCGTATTCATCCATCACCAGCACGTCACCTGAGAGACAGAGAGTAAGAGACAGACGAAGACAGAAATAATCATCACCATCATCCCTCGAGGGGATCATAGAGCAGAGGACAAAGAAGACGGTTAAGTCTGTAATAATGACGAGTGAGTCATCATTCGATATAATATGATGGTGATTCAGGTGTGCTGTCTATGGGTGATAAAACCATACAAGAGGTCTTTTGTAAATGTGGCAATTATGAATTTAATGACAGATTTCTCATCTCCTCTCTCTTTTCCAAAGGTTAAATAAAGTCTATCTTCTCTATTCACCATCATTCACTGTTTTTTCCACTCATTGGGAGCTGGGATCTATCACATCATGCACTAGGTGAAAGATGGGAAACACCGTGGACATTCCCAGTTTGTCATAACAGACAGTGAATCACTCACACTCATATTGTACCTATGGGCAATTTAAAGTCTCCAGTTTAGCTGTCTTATACTGTCCTGTACCTGTGTTTGGACTGTTAGAGGGAACGTGTATGAACACAGAGGAGTGGGGAAATCCAGACAGCCAGTTGTTATTGTTCTGACTGTATTTTGAAGAGACAAAATAAAACATGCCTGAGATATAAGCAGAGTCTCCCATCTTGAAGATATTGTGAGCTATTTTCTGATTGGTGGAATCCTTGTCAACGTAGCCGTCAAATCTCCTGAGTGGATCATTGTGGTTGATGCGCCCCATTAACATACCTGGTTCACCTGAGGACAGACAGAGACAGGAAGACAAAAAAGAAAACGTTGATACTTACAAACATATTTTTATCCAGTTGTGGCTTTTTGTATGTGCATTTGTATATGTGTATGTGTGTGTGTGTGTGTGTGTGTGTGTTTTGTTACCAGGCAGACAGGGTATACAGAGTCCCTGTGAGTCCCTGAGCAGCTCTCCATTCTCCTCCTGCATCCTGACCAGTCTGATGGGGTAAAAGCTTGGCAGGATGCGGCTGTTGAAGCCACATGCCCCCACCTGAACATGTAAGAGTATATAACATGTACATGAGACATGATATAGTTCTGGAAATCCTTCAGTCATGAAGTCAGTAAAAGTACATGCAAAACACACCTTTCCGTCTATGTTGATCAGGCTGCAGTTGCACTCTGTGGCACCATAAAATTCCCCAACTCGTTGGATTCTGAATCTCCGGACAAACTCTTCCCACACAGATGGACGGAGGCCGTTACCAATGGCAACACGCACCTGGTGATGTGCCTCAGATGGGTGTTTAGGCTGGGCCAACAGGTAACGACAGACCTCTCCTATGTACTGTATTACCTGGACTCATACACACAATGAGACATATGACAAGACACCAAAACAAAGTCAGAGGTAGCTCACTAATCATCCTTAATCAATCACTAAGACACTATAATTGGTTTGCAGGTTGAATACTCATCACTGTCACTGCACATGATCACAGTGTGGACTCACGGTGCAGTTGTGTTTGACGCAGTCATCCCAGAAGCGACTGGCTGAGAACTTCCTCCTGACGACAACAGTCAAACCAAAGAGCAAACACTGGCCTACACCCATGACAGTACCTGTAAACAACAACAGGCACACATGCACACACACACACACACATACTGTTCAGTATAATGTCTATACACACATACAACGAAAAACACAATGATACTTGCCAGGTAGTGGACTTTTAATGATGTATTAATGCTGATGGATGTGATGACATTTACATGATGACAACAATAATGTGACATGCTCTGATTGTTACTGTTGCTATGATGTTATTCAGAGTGATGATAATTACGGGCATTTAATAGTATTAGGACATTATAGTGTTATATTACAATAATAAATTAAAGGACATAATAATCCCATAATTTTTCCCACAGTATAAAATACTGTTGGAATGAAGGAAAAAGGGAAATTAGCATATTTTGTCATTTCATATGATAAAATAAAGTAATATAAATTAAGTATGTAAAAAAAACACACAATGACCCATGTGTTGAGTGGGATAAACTTAATGACCTGTTAGACAGGCAGGTAAATTTACAGAACCATGCGAGGCCTACCTGCTGAGTGATATAGGGGAAGGCAGGTGTAGATGACGTCATTATGTCGCAAGCCAAAAGAGTGATAACCAAAAGCTGCAATGCGGTAATACCTGAAGACAGACGGAAAATACAGAGTGAGATCCATCATCAGCAGTCCTCAGCTCATTAGTAGACACTGATGGTCCTGATTTTAACTGAAAAACTGTATTGAATCATCAGTTTTGTTACCCAGTACCCAGCATTTACAGAAATACTACGAGTATAATTGATTTCTGCTTTCCTCTAAAATGCCCAAATGTTACTCTCTTGTTTCCCACAGTCTTGTTTTCTTCCACTGCACCTACATGTAAGCACCAGTAAATATCTTATTGCTACCTGATTCATTACAACGAAATTACACTGTTCCTAACTAGATAAATTTACGAGTTCTCCTGGGCCAGCAATCATTTGACAAAAACAGGTGCGGTAGAGAGTTGAAAAAAATGTGTCAGATGTGTCTGAACAAATCATCAATGTTGATGGGATCGGGCACATTTGACTGTCAGCATTCCTGTAAATTGATTTACTGTGAGCACCATTTAAAAGCTTTGTTTTAGTTCCTTGAAGGTGTCTCATAAATGTAACGCTGCAAGATCAGCTCAGATGAAATCACAGATAAACTCACCGACTGTGCACCACAACCGCTGCCTTTGGCATTCCTGTTGTACCCGAGGTGTAAATGTAGAAAAGTTTGTCTGAATGGAGAGTGAGAGAAGAGAGGAGGACAAAAGTGAGTTGTTAGGAGCTGAACTTGTGTCGGGTGGTTTTTTATTTCTCTTTCTTCTTCATGCTTTGCCTCTTGTTTATTTGCCAGTATTTCACATGTGTGGTATGCAACCCATCAATCCCTAACATGTTTCTGTCTCTCCTTGCATATCCTCTGTATGTCTGACAGGCTGTGCAAGTAAAGACTTGAAAAGTATTGACTAAGGGAATGTTGTGTGATAACAAAAACAACGTAGATAAGACAATTATTAAGAGGGAAATGAATGCACAAATATATCACAAAACTGTTCAAATTTCATGTTTTACATTTATCTTTCATCTTTTAAATGTCTAGTGACATTCAGTATTTCTTTGAAGTGAGCTGATGATTTGTTTGACAGTGGTGAGTGAACTGAATCACATAGTGAAACCTGGTAACCAGCAGTTTACTCTGACAGGCAAAGACTTGCTTAGAAAAAGAAGGTGTTGCAATCAAAACACTCTAACATGTAACATAAGAGCATGATATGGCAACACAGTCATATTCTTAACCAATACAGCACCTCATGCACACACACACACACACTAAAGAGGCTTACCATTGAATTTCTTTCTGAGTGTGTAGTTCGGTGGATGTTTGGGCGAGCAGGCCAGCAGGGTGTCCAGGCTCTGAGCTTGGAGGCTGCAGTGCTTCTCCTCATTGTTCTGCTCACCACTGCTAAACAAAACCATGTCAGGCTCCAGAGAGCCGCTCACCTCCGACACCGCTGAAAGATGATCAGAAGTCATGTTTTAAAAATGTCGAGCAAGAACACTGCACTAAACTGTACAGTGTAGTTTTCTATTAGTCAGTCTCTCCATGTAACTGACTCACTCTCTTACCTTCAGTCAGCTCCGTCCCAAACACCATTGCCCGTGCACCAGACGCACTAACACAGTGCTGCAGTGAATGCAGCCGCAGGTTGTGGTTGATGAGTGCGGCCTCTACACCGACCATAGCCAGACCCAACCAAAGAGCCACCACTGAGAGCTGGCTCTCCAAGTACAAAGCCACTACATCTCCCTCCGCCCAGCCTTGAGCCAGGGCCCAGTGTGCCACACGATGGCATTGCTCCTGCAGCTCCCTGAAACTCCAGACCTGGAAAAACAAACAGATACTGAAATATTTTACTCTGATTCTGTTTGATTTCCATCTCAGTAAAGGTGCTGCTGATGAAGCTAAAGAATTTATTTGTAATCCCTGATATGCCTTCACCTCTCCTGTGGCCTCATAGATCAAGGCAGGTTTGTCCGGGTGCTGTGTAACCATCTGGGCAAACAGAGCAGGGATGGTGCTTCTGTTACGCATGTTTCGGTACATGGAGAACCTCACGCGCAGAATAACAACCAGACACCTTTTTAAGGCAGAGAGGAGGATTGAGAGGAGTTTAAATTTGGACCGGAGTGTCAAATATGGCAGCTGGAGATGGACACACATACATTTCACACAAACACCTTACATTAGGTCCCTTCTGATGGTGCGTAGAGCTACATGGATGAACTTCCAAGAACCCCTCCAGGCCATGAAGAGCCCGAGTCCCGCCAACAGGCTGCAGAGCCAGGTGAGGGGGAGCCACCTTACAGCCCCAAACACACCGAGGCACAATACGACACCACTCATCACGCACATAGTGTCACCTGTGGGGATACAAACACTCGCAAAACCTCACTCGCAAAACAACACAAAAACATAAAGAGCATTGTGATTTGGTGAGAGGAGGCTTACCTGAGAATGTCCACGTCCAAAGAAATATCACTAACTTTTCGGTGGAGTGTCACGGGCGAGCTGTCAGAGGCTCGCGGAGCGGTAGTCAGAGTTGAAATGTCTGCTGGCTGAGCTGAGAGCAGCGCAGGTTATTAACTCCTGCGTCACTCTACTCATTTGTAAGTCAGAGCCAGAATGTGAGTCATTACCCCGGGAGGAAAATAATGTCAAGTAGAGTCTGATTTATAAAATTATAAATGTCTGATTTGATGGGAAAATTGAGTTGTTTGTTTCACGAATAACATTCAGAATGCTAAATATGGCTGTGGTGAGAGAAGTATTCCTTTACTTAAGTAAAACTAGCAAAAGTACAATAGAAAAATATTTCCAAGTATTCCAAGTATTATTCCTGCCATTTAAAAACAGAAAGTAGAGGACAACGTTGTAACACCGGTTTTCTAACGTATGGTGGTAACGTAAGTGGTCAAACGCAAAAGATGTTAATAGCTTACTTTATAAAAGGCGTCTTATTGGAAAGTGGGTATTACCAACAATATGCATCCAATGTAAAAGTAATAATAATGCAGAATAGCCCCTTATATTACTGATGATTTATTATGCCAGCTGAATTTTTGTAGGGTGAAGGAAATTTTATTTGATGTACTGTATTGGGTAGTTTAAAGCTCCCCTGCAGACATGTTTGAAGACATATAAAATACTTTGAATGATAATTTGTGTGTGACATGTTTTTTTTTCCCCCCACAAGAAAGTTCAATTACCTCCTTAAAAATCCTTAAAATGGCATCTCCTCTTCCTCCTCCCTCATTAAAAATCCAAAATCTTTAAATATGCAAATATTGTTCATTTCAAAAGTTTAAATGCTGGATACAAGATGTCTCGTACTTCACTGTAAAGTGTATGTGAACTGGAGGCTTCAAGTTTCCATATAACATATCATGCTCATAAGTACACTCCTTAAAATCAAATTTTCAGTAAACACAGAGAAACGTTCCTCCCTCAGCAGATGAATCAAGTGTCAAACTTTGCACATACATCATTCTGCACAGTGAAGCTCAAACATCCAAGGACATCTATCTATCTATCTATCTATCTATCTATCTATCTATCTATCTATCTATCTATCTATCCTATAGTTTAGATACAATAGGTGCACTACTTTACTATATACAGTAAGTCCCCTGCTGGAGACTAATGCGGATAAACCACACACTTTACAAATTCTTAAGATGAAGTTGAAGCTTTAATAAAATTT